>NC_054701.1:86313276-86361506 GCF_016097555.1 Gigantopelta aegis
TAGATATATCAATAATGTGCAGAAAATCGAAACACATGGTATATTCTCGACTTATTAAGTTCTTGAAATGAAATGAAGGTTTGTTTTGTTTGTTTTGTTTTTAATTCAGTTATTTGGGGTATAATATTAGTGCTTCAATTAACTTACCTTTTGGGGTGTTAACACGACAAAATCTCTATACAGTATTTAACTTTACGTACGCAACAATATTGAATCTAGGTGACTGCAACAAACTATTGCTGAATGGTGGCTTATTTCCTTCAAGCCGGTTCATACAAGCAATACAAGTCATAACGTAAAAAGAGGCGTATCATCAAGATGCTACTCAACATCATGAAATGCACTTCCTTACTTCTTAGAGTGTTTTACAACCCAACAGTTCGGGATTCACAGGGTATTAACTGGCTATCCATTCCCTATCAAGTGTATGTCCATAGTAAACTATATATGTTTTAAGTTGATATAAAAATTCGGGAGATTATTAATTCTGTATATTTAGTGATAATGGTATTTAGTTAAAATAAGGAACACAAAAGTAGAAAAATACAATATTTATTTTATAAAAAATATAGAAAGCACTAGACAAATGAACTCTGTTTAAAATAGCAAATTATAAAATTGAAAACAACAAATGATGATAATAGTCCCTCTCTGTCTCTCTTCATTTTTTCTTTAAAGTATTATAGTTAACGGCTCAGTCACCTCCACAAACTTCGATTTTTATGGTGGGACCAAAAAAATTACTTTCAGAGAGTTTTTCGAATGTTCGAATCGAAGTCTCTCACTCGAGAGATATAGTTTGATATATATATATATATATATATATAATATCCCCCCCCCCCCCCCCAAAAAAAAAGTCCCTGTTTGGATGTTGAATAACAGGGAAAGTATGCAATACAAAACATCAACATTTTGCACCACACCAGTTTATTAGTTTGTGCATTAGTGTATAATACATGGCTTACGTTTAAGATGGTGCTCAATACAAAATGTAATATCATAAAATGCTATACCAAAGTATCATTGAGAACCTACCCAACAGCTACTGTACGTACTATGAAGGATAGATTGATTGGCACACCATTTGTTTTCACACAGACCATAGTCTTTTTTTCACTTCGTGCACATCTTTATTTCTTAGAGTGTTATTCTTGCCTCTAACATTTTAACACTTCCTTTTTAAAATCTTCTTCTTATTGCTAATTAGCACGACGGCTATCGACGTTCTCGGTGAAATAATCCCATACTGAATAGTCCATAGGCTTGCAGACTTGAGGATATAAATATGATATCTAAAAGAGTTGGGGTAAAAACCTGGAGGAAGTGAAGAAGTATGTGTTTTATCCTTCAATACACGCTCCCTCCCGCCTACCAAAAAAGGAAAATGAAAAAAGATACTAGTTAATGGTGGAAGAAGAAGGTGTGGCAGTCGATCATCAGTTATAGTATATACGTTTGATGTCCAGTAGCTCCTCAAATGGATAGCATTTGTGACATTAGATTTTGTACCATGCATCATTTAACTGAATTGTTTGTATCAATAAACAATATTATAATAGATTGGTGGGTTTTTCAAATATCGATGTTCTGCATTGCATATGTTTTCCACTATTAAATGTCAAAGAGTGGTGCGTTGGTTTTTTTTTTAATGACCCGATATGTATACATAAATGTAACAATATATTTGACAAAACATTTATAGTGTCAAAACTGTCTGTATCTAACACAGGTAAGCCATGATAATTATAATAGTATACATATTTACATTATACGGTATTGGACGTTACCACATTACAAAGTGAGTATTTTCCATCTGTTAATAGATGGCATTCAAAATTCAACTACAATTATAATTCAAATATACTGTCTCAACCTAGATTTAATTATCTGATTATATATGATGCAAAACATGTTTTAAAAATAAAGTTTACTTATCCCAGAAATAAATATGGTGGTATCAGGTTTATGTCTCTGATATATCTACCTAAAAGTCATAGTATAGCCTAAACACTGTACACGTGAATAATATGAATATATATATGACAACAGTAATAATGAACATGGTTACCTGAAAATATAGTTCTACGATATACAAGAGGGAAAAAGAGAAGAAAACAAAAGAAAGAAAAGAACGAATAAAATAAAATTTATAAGACAGAATGAGTTAATCAAAAGATCAGATTTGCAAATAGAAAATAGTACATTATTGTTAATTGTTCATACCTTTGGGTATAATACATATGTGATATATTTTAACATGAAAAACCCCCAGAGAAAAGTAAAAGAAGATGGAAGTGGGATAGGTTGCTCGTAAGCTAAGGAAAGTTTTGTATATGGAAACTCTGATTAAATATAGAGATACTAATAACAGGAAGAGGATATGGTGTGAATAAATGAAGAAGATATGTTCTTGAAGAAATTAATTTAGAAACAAAGCTATTTTTCTATATTTTTCTTGTTATTAATAAAAGTGCCATTGGTAATTTAATTGAAATAAAAATGTCATGGCAAGGAGGTCTGCTGTTTATTGAATGTTTTATAGTTTAGAAAAATAACATACTTTTGTTAATATCAAATCTTTTTGTTATTAACGTAATTTAACTCTACTAATATTTAAACATTTTCCCTGTATTTTCCTATAATAAATAGTCATACCAAACATGACAGTGCCTTTGCTTAAGTTGATTTCAGTTCGTAGTGTACATAGTATCCATGATTTTACTTCTTCCCATTAATTACGATCTTTGTCACACTTAAAGAATACATGATGCAGTGTTTGTGGAAATGCCAATTCTGTTTGTTACCTTTTTAGTACCACTATTCAAAACATATTTTACAAATAATATATCTATATAAATATTTATTAGTGTCACCATTGGGTTATATAAAGCTATAAATAAATGTGTTATTTTGGCAATTGTTAAAAAAACGTTTAAAGAACAGCTATTTATAAAACAGCTTTCTAAACGATCAGACTTTCATTAACCTTTTCATTGCTGTTATTTCGATTCATAGTTCAGTTTAAATATTCACTGCGAAACACATGGTTATGGTAATTATTACAGATACCATCAGAGATGTCAGTGGCGTTGCATCAGCAGCAGCTGATGTCTTGACTGTCGTAGTTTCAGCAGTGCCAGTACCATTAGAATCTGTTACAGAGGTTACATTAACCAGCCCTGCATCACTGGTCGTGCTCTGTGTCAGTGTTCCTGCATCTGCTGTCGTTCGTGTGGATGATGACGTGTTAGAATATATCGAAGTCGTATTGTCTACCTGTGTCACGCGTGTAATGATCTGAGACGATGATTCAGTTGACGACCTCACTGTGGATGATGTGGTTTGGTCAGTGATCGTGGAAGTGACCTGCGTGGAAATTGTTGATTTCCCAGTGGTGTTGAGAGTTGAACTTGTAGTGGATGAAGATACTAGCGTGGTTTTCTCTTCCTTGACAACAGTGATACTGACATTAACTGATGATGTCCGAGGTGGAATTCCATTATCTACAGCAATGACTGTGAAAGTATATAAACCTTCAGATTGCAAATCTTTAGTCTCTGTGATTAATCCGGTCTCTCGATCCACAGTGAAATATGTTACTGCAGATTCAATTTCATAAGACACCTTGTCACCAGCCTTGTCAGTAGCAGTCACCTTCATTGGCTCATTTGTATCATCTCCCAAATATAGTGTATATTTATAAGTCTGATTTTTGAAAATGGGACTGTACATGTTACGTCTTCCGAATACTAACTCGTAGGACGCAATGACATTTGTTGATATGTTTCTGTAGAAATCAAAGACGTGAAGGTAAAGCTCATCATGGTAATAAGACGTCAACCACGCATTCCTTTCCATTAGTATTTGTTTTCCGTCTGATCTGGTTACCTGGACCAATGGAAGTTGAGTTATGTTGTTAATTACTCGGGTATAACCATATACATCGCTATCATTGCTAGACACTGATACTGAAAGGTCTACAGTTGTGTATGTGCTGGATTGGCGTGTCTCCGTTTTGACAAATTGAAACTTCACGACCTGGCTGACAACTACATGTGTCGAGTAGAACCCATTTGAACTGTCATAGAGTGCATCTGGCAACTCATCTTCGTCGACAACATCATTGACCAAGAAATCATCAAGCTGGTCATCATCTGGATGTTCAATCCGGACCAAATGGATGAGATCGTGATAGTCCAGCTTCTCCAGAACAGAGAGCTGTGGGTCTCCAAGTGGATTGATATTCTCGAAAGTAGCAGAGTAGTTGTAGAACTTGCCTTTTAGTGAGGATGTTAACAGCCACCTCGCTGTTTTTGTTTCAAATGACTCAATATCGCCAAAATTAATCGACAAGGATGGTGTAATGGGCTTGTTCCCCAACTGTGCACCAATTATTTTAAAAGAAATTAACAGTCCTTTCTCATTTTCAATAATTTCTGGCTGGGCAGATGTAATTTTTAACTGACGTGCTGTACCATAAGCGCCATTAGATATCATGACAGCAAGAGAAAATGGAACGACTGGCTCTGTAATGTTCTTTGTCATTGGATCATCACCTTGGACATATTTTTCATGGAAATAGTGCACTATGAGACTGGGGTTTGGTTTCACTGTTATGGTATCTGGCAGAAGGGGAACTGAGAAATTGGACCCAGCAACAGTATAGGACAGTCGTCCACCGACGTCATACAGTGTGTCATCCTTGACGGCAGCTGTGGAGTATGGGATGATGAGCCATTCTGAAGACCCAGAGACACCCCTACCCAGTGAGCCGGTTCCATCAACACCAGTCAGGCCAGACAGCTTTGGGGAACCTGGAAGCAATAACGACCACATTAAAATCAGCTAATATATTTATATATCAAATAATCGTGAACTACGAAACACACAGAGCACAGATCACGAATACCATTATAATTGATGAAGCCTAAGGTAATAGATTTTAAAACATTTCAGCTGTGTAATGAAGTTGGTATGTTTATAATGATAAAACGCTACACGTATTAATGGGACATGAATCTGACATAGATCTAAATGATAAAGCAATGAACACATCATTATCTGTTCACACGTTTGGCAGGATGCATACGTTAGCTCAAAAGTAGAGTATTCAAATGGGATGCAGTGGGTGATCGGACGAATCCCTTCTGGTGGACCCATTGGATTTGAACTCATCCCAACCAGGCCCATGCTTATAAAAGGTTCAGAGCCTAGACTCAAGACTTTCAGAGTTCAATGCCATGTCTTACATATGATTATTGTGACACTTTGTATATGTTTGACGTCATTAGAGATTGAAGACTACATTAAAGGTGTAAGTACTACCGGTACACGTCTTGTTTACTAAAGTCTATGACATACGGTATATTATCGGAGAATACGCATATAAAACATAATTTGTCTTTGTAATGGTTTTCTGCTATCAGACTGCAGAGTAAGTATTACAACAATCATATGTTAGACAATAAATACCCGTAATTTTAAAATAAAAAATCATTACTTTCCTACATAAGACAAATACAATTTTGACCAAGTAGTTATGGCATGAATGTTATTACAAATGTTGGAGACTGACAGATGCAGACGAATACTTGCATGGGTTCATGAAAATAAATACCTATAGAAAATAAGTTGTCAGCAGCAGTTCCATCTCCATACGTTGCCTGGATATTGATTGTCACTCTGATGTCTTCCAAGGCTGAATCCTCACCATTCTCAATTTCAAGACGAGCATTGAAAGCGTCTCTCGTAAGAACAAGTTCTTGTACAATCCTCACTCGCACCTTGGCACAGACACCATCATCACCACCCTTCTACGAAATAAACAGCAATTGTTTCAAGGTACTGAACTGAGTTTGCTGTTATTGTAAGATCCTTTTTTTATGACTAAAATTACATATTAAAGAAGTATTTCTGCTTAGAATATCAGCTTATGTAGAAACAAAGTGTTTCTGTCGTCTATCATTTGCACTAACCCCAAAACAGATTTGTCTTTCAATAATGTCATACATACGAAAATATCAATACGAAAAACATTATCAATGACTACTACAAACATAAGCATTAAAACACATTCGATATACAGACACGGGTATTCTACACAAGCAAATATGTGTAATATGTTATTTTAGTTGCCAAAAAGGCTCTGTTAGTCGGAAACATCTTACAATTACTGCAAACTCAGCATTACTACTATAATATTCAATATTGTGGATTATATATATTCATTTTAGATGTCTAATATTAAATGAATTACGATGTGCTGGTATTGAGAGAGAGAGAGAGAGAGAGAGAGAGAGAGAGAGAGAGAGAGAGAGAGAGCTATAACGTTTCACTAATACACCTACCTTCTTTTTCTCGTCCTTATCGTATACTTGTTTGGTGTTGTCGAATTGGTCAAATATTGATGCATATCCCCTCTGAAGTAAACAAACAAAGGTATATTGGTAAATATTACATTTACTGACACCTTTTTAATGTATACATTTGGGTTTCCAGTTCCAAAACAATTTGTGTTAAGGTTACGGGACATTATACTTTTGTACTTGATATGGGTTTTTCTTCTCTTCTTTTTGGGTGCTAAAATCTGTTATAATGAGGCAATTAGCTATTTACAAGTTTGTATGAAGTATTACAAAATTTAGTGAACACATACTTGAGTACATATTAAAAATAAATATAAAGACATCATTTAAGCCTTACACACTGGCGTAGCCAGGGTTTTATGTTGAGAGCACCCTAGTAAGTCTTTGTAAGGATTGTAAAACGGGCCAACCATACGGTGAAGGGGTAAATATGTCACTGTAAGGGCCACGTCCCACATGGTCTCTTCCTTCTGGCTAAATCAAAGGACTTACATCTTTAGCGGTCTTGGAGTCCTGCTTGTACTGACTAAACTGTGTATTCAGCTTTTTATACGGCATAACGTCAGCACTAGAGGACATGCTGCTCAGTGATCCATTCTGCCAGGCAGCCACCGTGTTGTTCCAGCGGATCAGGAACTTGTGCAGTGTTGCTCGTTGCGTCTCATTAAAAGGACTTGTAATGGAAGACACTTCACTCTTGGACAGCAGCGATCCTGCAGCACTGTTCTCAGCTATGGCCAACTTGAATCCATCGTACCAAGTGACATCACCGAAGTTCAACCTAGCGAAAAAAATAGTCATTATATCTGCATCTAAATCATTGATACGTCTTTTCAAATTCCAAATAATCCGGTAGTGCCTCTAGGAATTAAGCTATATCCTTGTAATCAATTTAGTTTTGTTTTAAACATTTCTGTGGCGTTGTAGGTACGCTAATGAACTGCCCAGGGTCATGTGTGTGTGTGTGTGTGTGTGTGTGTGTGTGTGTGTGTGTGTGTGTGTGTGTGTATTCAGTATAAAAAATAAAATCTGCCGCTGTCAGATACTGCTATATTTTTTCAATATGGGTTTATCAGGTGAAGACAAGTTTGCAATTGTACAACAGAACACAGACCCGGCGGTTGGTGTGGGGCCTGTATCCCCCAATAATTCCATATCAAATAGATATCACTGACATTTAAGCTACCAATATTTGTCAAGATAAATTAATATTACTTGTAGATTGCAGGACATTGCATTTTCAGGACGTTTAGTTTTCAATATCTTACAGGGGCGACATGCTCCCAGATCCCACTAGAAATCCTGTGCCCTCGATCTCGGTTGGTCAGTGTGGAACACGAACCTACTACAATGGGGTGTGGGCATAGCAAATGTGTCTGGCATTAAATGATATAATAATTGTGATACGTTTTCGATGTGTTTATCACTCTGTTTATCATTATAATAATAAATGTGTTACTTACATCTTTGTGTCTCCAAATATCTCATCCATTATATTCAAGTAGTTGTAGAAGGCTTGAGAGGACTTGATAACTTCATTGACTATTTCTGAACTAACGTCACGACGACGGCGGCTGGAGCCATCACAGTTATAAGTAATATCAATTACACATCTACAACAAGAGAAACGTATAATACACCGTGTGTCTATGAAACAACAGTCAACAAATAATAGTTTGCAAAATTAGATTTTACTAGCTACTATACAACTTAAGCCAAGACTTATTAGTCTTCTGCTTCATTACTTGAAGAACCTTTAAGATTACAAAAATAATACCTTTTTACATATTGTATCTGGTAAGACCTGATAATTATGCCTGGTGCCCTTTCTGTATGGCTAGAAAGATCCTATATTTCTGTTAACCGAGTCCCAGTTCTGACAGTGTAGGCTAGGTACAGCTGTGTGTACTGTTCCAGTTAGGGCTGGGACGTAGCCCAGCTTGATGCATGGTCAGTCTGGGATCGATCCTCGTCGGTGGGCCCATTGGGCTCTTTCTCGTTCCAGCCAGTAAACCACGACTGGTATATCAAAGGCCGTGGCATATGCTATTCTGACTATCCTGTGGGGTGGTGCATATCAAAGATCCCTTGCTACTAATGGAAAAGTGTAGCGGGTTTTCTCTCCACGACTATATGTCAAAATTACCAACTGTTTGACATCCAGTTGCCAATGATTAATAAATCAATTTGCTTTTGTGGTGTCGCTAAACAACATAAACTTTGTTTCATTTAAGAATTTGTTCTTCCAGTTGTACACAAATGATCAATACTTCCCATAGGTCCCTTAGCATTAGATATGAAAAATCCATATTCATTGGATGTTTGTTTCTTTGTTTTGTTTAACGACACCACTAGAGCACATTGATTTATTAATCATCGCCTATTGGTAAATAAGTTTGTTTTGTTTAACGACACCACTAAAACACATTAATTTTTTAATCATCAGCTAGTGGATGTCAGACATTTCGTAATTTTGACATATAGTCTTAGAGAGGAAACCCAATACATCTTTCCATCTGTAGCAAGGGTCTTTTATATGCACCATCGCACATAAAGGATAGCATATACCACAGCCTTTGATACACCAGCCGTGGTGCTCTGGCTGGATCGAGAAATAGCCCAATGGGTCCACCGACGAGGATCGATCCTAGACCGACCACACATTCATTGAATGTAATTAGATAATAAATCACCTCAGTGTTGTGTAAAAAAAGCCGCACAGTGAACAGATGACGCCAAACACACAAGCAAAGGCTGTGTCTGCCCCCGCAAGCACACCTTCCAAGAAGTTGGATGCTGATGCGAGATCACTGATACCGATTGCACATCCTGCTATAGGATGGTACGCCAGGGCACAACTCTTAATCAGCGTCTTGGCACAGTCACACGAGAGAGGTGTCACAGGGTTATAGGTGACACTGGACGATGTGGCAGATCCCGATCCATAACCTCCTCCTAGAGTGAAATATAAATCTATACTTCAGCTTTAACACAAACATTAATGGTTAACTTTACAATACAATTATGAACTATCAGCTTAGCGTTATTCCTACTTTTTGCTTTTACATAAGTGTTGCAAAACGTTTTACAAAATACCTATGCTAAATGTTCCAAATTTTATCCAAAACCAATGACGCTTTATATCTGACGTCATTCTGCATTGTTATCAGTATCTACACTAAATAGCTGATGATGGGTGTGTGTGTGTGTGTGTGTGTGTGTGTGTGTGTGTGTGTGTGTGTGTGTGATCTTGTTCCTTTTAGCTAAAAACCTATTTTAATGCAAGATTTTCAATAACTTTTATGAAAATTGAAATAACTTTTATTAAAAATTAAAACATGTAATAGTCAGGTCCCATTTCTACAAAAGTGCTTATTTATCGAAGTACGAACAGTTCTTTAGGATTATATAAAAAATACTTTTCTAAGCTATTTTGGTGGTGCTGAATCCAAAAACATATGTTGTCCATCTGAAAAATTACGTTTAGGGGGTCAAAATGACAGAAACAAATTGGTAGTATACGAAATTAGGATTGTGTTGAAAATACATTGTATGTAAGTATAATAGAGTGTCACAGATTATGTTTTTATCTATTTTTGTGCAATTATTTCATTAGGATTGTATCCAAAATACTTTTCTAACCAAATTTAGATATGCTGAATCCAAAAACATGTGTTGGCTATTTAAAAAATAATACATGCCTTTATACTTGGATACAACACATTTTCGACACAATAATAATGTGCAGACGTTCTTATTATGAAACCCCTAGATGTAATATTTCAGATGGACAACATATTTATTTGTATTCAGCAAACCTATATTACAATAGAAAAACAAAACATCTATGTTTTCAAACAATGCAAATACAAATGTGTTTACAGGCATCGAAATTAGAGACAACTGTCTTAACGAAATTTAGTGATAATGATTTTACGATCTGAGATAGGGAATTGTATTTTCTTTAAATGTATTTTAAATAGTTAAAATAAAAAATATAAATAATGCATCGAAATCTACATATTAACATCAGTTTTTGGAAGATTTTATGTCTATACTTACCATATACAGGTGCCGATATAACTTTTATTATTATTATTATTATTATTATTATTGTTATTATTATTTAAATATTTATTTTTGGGGGGGGGGGGGGTTATATTTTTGCCAGAAAGAAATGTTTGGGTATGGCTCTATGGAATTGAATATTTACAATGTGTGTGATGAATGCAACAGGGGGTATGGGGGCCTCCTCCAGAAAGAAAATGGGTTAGGTTTAGGGTTAGGGTTAAGAAAATAATATAGTAATGATAAGTCATTAATTTTGCCAGGTCAACTTAAAAAAATAAAATCTTCAAAAAACATTGGGTATGGCGCAATATAAATTTTACCCTCTGACTGGTGTGTGTGTGTGTGTGTGTGTGTGTGTGTGTGTGTGTGTGTGTGTGTGTGTGTGTGTAATATCAATGTAATGGGGATCGATTGGTTAATATAAGTTTGGATTTGTAGGTGATAAATATATTGACGCCCTGAAGCTAAAATCAGAGGATTGATATTTTAGACCTTTATTGTGCATAGGCCTGGAGGTGCCAGGGTTTTCGTTGCCCCATCCCACCCCCACTCCAGTTTAAAGGCAATCTTAACACAAAAATATAGGCAAAGCTCATAATTCTTCATGTTATTAGAAACTAGTTTAGTGCGACCAGAGTTGACTATAGACAATCTATATTGTTTTATTACAATTATATGTGTAAATATGTTGATATATATGAAATATAGATAGAGACATTTGGTCATGTATCTGTTAATCAGGAATTGGCAGGAAAACAATACACCAGAGAAATTAGAGCTCATAAGTTAGCATCTTAAGCACTCCATCGATCAATCTTTTTGAAATTAAAGATTTTCATGGAATAGAAATATAGAAACATTCACCAAAGAGTAATTAAAATACAAATTTGTATGACAACGATGTATGTTCTTACTGCTGTTTCATAAATTACTTCACAAAATTTAATATTAACCAGAATGCTGATTTCACATTTTGATTAGTGTTTACAAGGGTAGTGCTTGACAATCAATGGGATCAGTATCTGTACTCGTATTGGTACATGTTGCCATGGTTTTATAGATACATTTGTATGATCACATTAATAACAGTCGATTCTGCACTGTCTATCATGCAGATGTTCATCGGTTGCTACATGAAATCCTTCATGAATTGTCATGAGGTAATTTTATGGTCAAAAGGCCCAAAGCGCCATACTGCAATATAGTACAAGCAGGTACAATCCTTGAGTTGAATAAGATATTTTACACAGACTATTTACAAGATATATAGCCGGCCTGGAAGTGAATACTTTTGGTCATAAAGAATGACTTGTTTGCCCATACCCATTGTTGAAATACTCAAGATTCCATTACCTGAGAAATTACTCGGGAAGTCTTAATAATTTTTGTTGACGGACAGGCATTTGTTCAAAGTCCAAAACACAAAGGGAACAAAACTTTTTGAGAAATATGCTGACATGTTGTATTTGATCTCTACATGTCTCTGTTAATCCAACTAAATGCACAAATTACAGATATACAAAGCCGTAAGAAGAATGCCAATGTCTCATACTAACATAAAGCAATGTAAAATTAACTAATTTCCTCTTTGAAACTTTCTTTAAAACTTTACATTGAATGCAAAATGGGTGGGTAGTTTCACCGAGGACAATGCAGTGTAGAGTAGTAACACAGAATTGAATGTTGAGTAACCAAAGACCAAACACGGGGAATTTGATACCAGAATAGTAGTTCATACCGTTCATTGTTCAAAACTATCTGACTAAATATTACTGTACATATTGGTAAAACACTGATATTCTGTTGGGTTTTGCTTTTTCACATGTCAAATATCCATGTAACAATTGGACAATTTTTGGAAAGCTATTCCTATTCCTATATATTGGAAAACACACCTCTTAGTACCAGAATGTTGAGTTGTTGGTTTTTTACATGCTCTGAGATGCAATACTATTATTTCATTTGTTAAGTTATTTCAAGGGAAATTAAACGGTTCTGAAAAAATGGTGGTCACAGAGAACAAATAGGAATGCTTTAGACAATTAATTTGTAAAGTGTATAATCTAACAGTAGACAAAGTACAAAATGTTCTACCTGGGAAATTGAAAATCCAAAACGTGGTGTTTGCAGATGAGCCTGCTTGTGTCATGCCATTACCATTACCATACATGTATGCTGCGATTCATTCTTGCATCTATGGCAGCAAAATAATGCCCTTCATAAGACATGGATGTCGATTTTATGACAAATTACCACCACTTTGTTTTCCGCCATCTTGTTTTTCAACTTTTTGACAGATTAACATTTTAACTATAAAACGTAATTTCTCAGATGGCCAACATATTTTTTTTTTGATTCAGCATACCAAAATTAGGTTTAAAATCTATGTTGGACCAAATCCTAAAAAATGCCCGTACATGTCACATTTCTGGAAAATGGTACCTGAATATAATGTGATCTCCTGATATTTGACTACAACTTAGCAAAACACTTTTTTATCTGCTTTTAACTTTAACCTTTAAATTATATGAATTTATTCTGCAGTGTGATACGCTGGATGACTTAAACTTAGTTGGTGCCACACCATGACATAATAACATGGTATTAAGCTATTACTATAAGTATGTATAATTTTAGAATGAACATATTCAATGTGCGTATAAAGAGATAAATGAGGACACATTAATTTTTACCTGACACGCCAACATAACCTCCTCCACCACGACCACGCCACGACCACCACCACGACCACCTCCTCCACAGGGCAAAGGGGGTCTTCCAGGGTATTGTCTGTGTAATGTGACATCTGAGCCCTGAGTCTTTGTCCCGCCACAGAAGTAGTCATAGAGCATTTTAAGTCCACACACAGACCCTGCTGCACTGCGTTTAGCACGGGTTTTCACTTCCACCCGAATAGGCACAACTAGGCTGGTATTGGCTTCTAGGCTGCCAATTGTTTCAATTGTCTGTAATAAACCAGTATTAATAATACATCAATCAAATGCCCTATCATTTAGATAGCATCAAATTATAAATTATCTCCAAAGGGTCCCTTTCCCCTGTCTCCTACGGCTTATGCTGTCCATGGGATGGATCGTTCCTAAGCTATAGGAAGTCTGCCACTCTTATGATTGGTTTGACAAATCTAAAGCTACACTAGACAAAACATCGTTCCTAATTTGTAAGAAAATTCTCACTCTTACAAGTCATTACAGGTGTTCAAGAGAGTTAATCATATCTTGCCACAACTGTGATTTACAATTCTTAAATCTGTTGTTTATATCTAACCGTTGAAAATGTATGGAAAGGTCAAAATTAGGCTTATCTACATGATTTTGTTTCAACCTGGGATATATGTTTAGACAATAAAAACTTCAGAGGAAAAAGGTAACCCAAGTCATCTTAACACGACATTGGTACCCATACCAGCTCTGGTGTCATCCACGTTATCTTTAACTCTACTTGTACTTTCCCATTTCGATAGATAATCGGGGTTATTGAACATGTCGCGACTTCACTGCAAAGAGAGAGAGAGGCTGTTTATTTACTTCCTCTTATAATAGCATGTAAAAAAGTAGCGAAAACTTAAAATATAAATGACAAACTAAAGTAGAATTACATATGATAAAGAAAGTGTATGAAACGTGTCTACAGAAGAATGTAAATTGTGTTTTCTGTATGGTTTTGTACTATAACCCTTGTTATATTTAACACAAGATAAAACCTGCCTTTGTAAAGGCAATAACAGGGCATAGCATCAGGCATGATTTTAACTGGTGATACGTCGCACTGGGTTATATACATGTAGCTGCTATATGTCCACCATAAAACTTGTTGAAAGCTGTAAGGTTTTAGACCGTCAGCTGCCAATAGACCCCCGTTCCCCCCTGGGGGATTTGCCACTATGTAGGTTTGAAAGCTTGTTCAATTTGACACCGATTTTCAGGTGTTTGCCCTCTGGTAATGGCTTATTTCAGAAGTTACAGGCTGTAATGTAGCCTACCCCTCGGGAAACAAGTGGCTTAAAGCATTGTGATACTTAAAAGTCTGGCAGACTATGGCAGAACCTGGAAAGTTTGTATTTAGTTGGGGTTTTTTATTGTCTTTCGTAGGAACAGATATCCGTTTTTGGAATGTGTCTGATAAACCAAGGTAATTTTTCTGTATTTTAATCAATTCAAGATGGCGTCCAAGATGGCCACCATTTCATATTATTGGCTACAACTGTTTTCGTAATAAACCTAGAATGATAAATTTGATGTCTTGTCATAGGTTTTGGGGGTCAAAGAACCTATTTAAACCATTTTCAAGACTGGTTAGGGATTACATCATAGGAAATTCAAGATGGCCACCACTACGGCTGTCAATTTATATTTTGGATACAACTTGGTTCACATTAAACCTGTGACACCTGCTAATTTTGGTGTGTAGTCACAGGTTTCAAGGGTCAATACATTCATTTAAAACATTTACAAGGTTGCTTAGGGATTACATCATTGAAAATCCAAGATGGCCACAAATATGGCTGATAATTTATGTTTTACATAAATCTAGGGTGACTAGTCATGGGTTTTGGAGGCCAAGGTATCCATATATCCATCTAGAAGGTTGGAATGCTTTACGTAATCTGAAATTCTAGATGGTGGTCTATACAGATCCAGCTCTAGTTTCAAGAGAAATATTTATTACATATTTACATAAAACGGTTTCACTTCTTGATGCGATCACTACAACGTACTTTTAAATTTCAAACGTAATGTCATAACAGCCATCTACATACACAGCATCGACTACACTGGTAAGTTCAATGGGTTGTTCTTCAAGTTCTTCGTTCTCAAGACCAGATTTACACAATATATCAACCAGTTCTGTGGGAAGAATATTTTCCTGTGTCCATTCTATTTCCAGTCCTGACTGAGCTGCTTTGCACCCTTTTCCAACAGGACTTGGTAAGTCAGCTTTTGCCATATCTGCTGTTTTCCAAACTAGTGTGTGATAATTGGCACATTCTGTGTGCAGCCTCAGGGAAGATCTGCACGGTGGGAGAAGGCTCAAGTCTGACCCATCAGAAGCTGAGAGAGGTTGATCATGTGCTGCATGAATTTTTCACAGCATATATCCTGGCAAAGCTTGTCCACATCTTTATACTTGGCCACCCGTACAAACAGCAAAGTATTTCAGTTTGGTATGTGTCCTTTCTTCCGACTCCTGCGTCAATGGTCCTTTCACCAACAATGCTTCTGATGTTCCCCTTCGATCTCGTTCAGATGCTTTGATGACACCTTTGAAGTAGGTATTAGTGACTTAAATCCACCCTTTTAGAGAGAGAACCGTCTGTGCTAGGTCACCAAAAGTCCCAGGAACTAGAGACTGGAGGTGTGCCAAGTGCCCATGGAACTGGTCGCATAGGATATGTTAATACCTTTTCAAAACTGATGTTATTTTGTACTGACAACAGGAGCAGCTGACCAAAGATATTTTTCTGTGTTGTGATTTGCACTGTCTTATTTGCAGATGAACGCACCTTTGTGTGCTTTTGAAGGGAAAAGAATGTTTTCAGTGACATTTTGTTTTCATTGGAGCATAAAAGCTTGATGATTTCTGGCAAGAACAAGATCAGTTAATGGATAACTGTTTAAGGATGCATCCTTATTGGCTAGAATATCTAAAAGGGAAATAGCTGCTACAGAGAAGACAACAGTAAATGAAAATATTTCTCTTTAAGAAGACAATAGTTTGCAGATATTCTGACTAACCTCCTCTAAACATGACCCCATGTTTTTAAGCAATGAAAAGAAAAAGGTTGTTTTATTTAGTGATACCACTATAGCACACTGATTTATTAATCAATGGCTACTGAATGTCAAATGATTGATAATTTTGACCTGTAGTCTTAGTGGAAACCTGCTGTATTTTTCTATTAGCAGTAAAGGCTATTTATATCCACATGTCCATAGATAACACAGCACATACCAGTGTTGGGGCATTGGCTGAGACGGAAGGGGGAATCCAATCAGAGGATAGGTCTACGATCCTACGACTCAGGTGATTACTATTCCGACTGAGCTAGATCCCACCTTTCTCGAGCAATGAAGACAACATACATGTATACTATTAAGTACGATATACATGTAGACCCATACAAATTCACGCAGCATCGATCAGTCCCACCCAACCGTTTAGTATGTAGATTATCTGCCAATGCTAGATCCAGCAAATATGTTATACAGGGTCAAAATTAACAGGATTATCGTTTAATTTTGACGTATTGTTTCTTCTAATTTCCATTTATGTGACATCAATTTCAAAGAAAAGAAAAATATCCTCCCCACTCCATCTATTCTAAACAGCCCTGACATCGAGTTACAATTAATTAAACTAATAACATTACAAATCTGGACAAGGCAAATACATTTTGTGCCCGAGTACTTGAGTACTCGTAGAGACCCTAGCACAGTTTGACTGAAATATGAAACTATAATGAAAAGCTGTGTATACAGTTTTGGAGACGGATATTTAGTCCATTGTTGAACACCACTAATTTGGTTTAATTGTTAATTTTTGTTTTTTTTTTTATGTACGTTGATACAGTTGCTTTGCAATGTAGCTACTCGGATCTATTTAGTAGCTGAAACAGTGAATAACACTTTACATAATATGAATTATGCAGTACGGTTTAGTTATTTGGGACCTTTGGCCTTGCCAAATAACAATAAACCACAATCAGAAAGTATATTTTGTATTTTCACCCTGAGTTTGATATTTTCGTGGAATTGCCCATAACTTCACACCTATATTGGTGGCCATCTTGGATTTCTTATTATGTAATCCATAACCAACTTTGCTAATAGTTTAAACAAATTCACCGACCTCACAGAACTATGACTAGACACCAAAATGAATAATTGTCATAGAATTAATGTGAAGAAAGTTATATCCAGTTATATTGACAGCCATATTGGTGGCCATCTTGGATTTCCTTAGACATAACAAACTAACCAACCTTGTAAATGGTTTACGTGGATTCTTTGTCCCCCAAAATCTATGGCTAGATACAAAACTTATCATCCTAGGTTTAATATAAAGGCAGTTATGGCCAGGAACATGAAATGTTGGCCATCTTGGACGCCATCTTGAAGTTTGTAACGCCCTCACTCACCTTGCCATTTTGAAAATGGCTGCTTGGTATAGAAAATATATTTATTATTAAAAAAAAGACCAAATCAGACAGGTTTGGCTATTTTTTTGGTGTTATTTAACAATAATTAATCATACCCCCAAACTCAAAATATACGGCTCAAAGAAGGAAAATTGCTTTTATTTCGACCCCCTGTTGCCAAAACAACCTGTTTACAGAAGGCAAACACATGCATGGGGGGGGGGGGGGGGGGAGGATTACCCCCTCCCAGCTGATGGTCTATTATTTGAATGTCATAGCCCAGATGCAACAACGTCTGTGACAGATTGTTATGACATTTTGTGAATTTGGCATGTAAAGTTGAGAGATGTAGACACCAAAAAAGGGATGACATGGAACATTATTTGACATAAAGGGTACACACAAACAAAACCGTCATACATAATCAAAGCCGTATCTCTGCACAATGTTGGCAAATGAGTATTTCGCAAAATAGTGATTGATTCCATGAATCTCTATCTAGTGCCTCACATTTAGGAGGAGAGTCTCTCATGAGATCCTCTAATGAAGATTGCATTCTTCTTGCACCGCTACAAAGAGGACTCCACCTCCAAGACTAATTTACTAAATCAAAACTAACACAGGACATAGCTCATTGGAACAAGTACAGTTGTGATGACATACACTCATGAATCACTGTCAAAATAGTGATGATATCAAGTGTTCGCAAAACGAGAGCATATCCTGCCCAACAGGTGGCACCTGTCATTGATACTGCCACCACAGCTGTGAGGTTTGTTACTTGATTGACAAAATTGACAATTGGAAACCTGAAGTCATCTATTTGTCACACTGCTTATATTAGTTAGGAAGTTGCTTTCAATCTCTCTGTATAGACTGATATATGAAACTGACTTGATTTCTTCAGTACTAGTATTTTCGTAGATTTCTAACTCTAGTAGATACATATATGTTATCCTGATATTATTGACTGCTGTATGGTTATCAACACAGTGGAAAGCGAAATAAAAACATTCAGATTTCTCTTTTGATTTAACGAGATTATTCTATGATATATCGTACATATCCCAATACTCTGTGTTTATAAAGAATACAAGCTGTCCTGTAAACTATAGAAATCATGTATTGTGTATATTAAAATGTTAAGTGGCACCCACAATGTCTGACCTGTTTACGAGTAGGTATTGGCAGACGTTACCTGTATGAATTTCAGCGATGGATGGGAGACTGGAAGTTGGAAGCGGACATTATCAGCACGTATTAAACCATGATTGCTCAACAGAAACTCCATCACAGTTTTCTTGCCCTCCTCGTACGGAATTAGATTCACCTCCACTGGTTCTATTGTAACAACTGGCATTGGTACCTAAAATAGAAATTACAACTATTATTCTATCATAATAATTACAATACGTATTGGAGATTGCTGTTTCTATAGCAAGATTATTATTGCAAACATGTTAAATTATGTTCCTTATATACAAAAAATGCCACATCACTCATACTATTTTGGGCAATATATACATTTCCAAAATGATGAGGTTCCATTAAAAGGCACATTTGATTGGTTGAAATTATTATTTTTTTTATTAATTTAGCAATTTGGGAACATAACACTAATCATATTTTGCCCTTATATGCAGATATATTAATGGAATGGAATGGAAGCATCATAATTATTTATGTCTAATGGATCAGCTACATTTTTTTTAATGCAAACATGGAATAAATAAAACTCTAATGGTCTTCTGCAAATAATCGATTCTGGAGCAACCCTAACTAGTTAAAAGAAACTCAGTACAATACCCAACAGATGAATAATTATTTTAGTTTAAGGTCAGTCTTGGTGTAAGTAACAACATGAGAGGAATTCCACATAAAGCAAGTTGTAAATTGAATGGGTAAATGGGGGCCCACACCCAACGGATTCCAGAATCAACATATAACACCACTGATTAACTATTAACACTTTTTTGTAAGTACAGTATTATTGTCCATTAGCACAAAATGAAAATATTTTAACGCCATTTTGTTTGTGTAAACTGCTGTGCTGCTTTTAATTCTATGCAAATTCCAATATATAAAAATAAGATAAACGTTCTGTTACCTATTTGATATATATATCCTGTGTAAGTAATTACGTTCTACCCACAAACTTAATATACATTTTTGCAATAATAACGTCAAGCATTTCCTTCCCTATCTAAAACATATGTTTATCCATATCCTATAAACTCTCGTTGTAACAAAACAAGTATTATTGTACGATTTATAATTTGAAAACTATTTTAGCGCTCAGTTACAGGGTACTGCAGGTACCTGTGTCTCAAATGTTGAATCCAAAGTTATAATGTATTTGTCTTCAAAAGTGGTAGGTGTGACTGTCCACGTGTACTTGACTGCTATACGCTGAAGGAAGATGGTCATCTTAGTCTGAGACATCTTGGCGAGAATGACGGCCGAGTATGATGCATGACCAGGTGCCTTCGCCCTCAGTGTATACTGGTCTTCCGTGATGTTAGTAAACACAACCTCACCTGAAAGAAAATAATAATGTGAAGAGCCTCATAGATCATCATGATCCGATTTGAAGTATTATACTATTGTAGTATTACTAAACTGTGTCAAAAATCTCATTCGGAATTAGATTCACCTCCACTGGTTCCATTGCAACAACTAAGGGCAGTGCAATGAGGATGAAACATCATGTTACACATCTCCTAGGGAAGTGGTGATCTTCCTAAAGACGAGCACCCGATACTGGATCATAATAGCCATCACGATTTTGACTAACAAAAGTTCGACATTATATTTGTTCTAGACTATTGTTTTCCATTTATTATATTTTTATCCTCTTATCTTATTACTTTTTAAAAAGTTTTGTTCTGCTCCGTTAGGGATTAAAAGTGACAATTTAAATTCATATCTGAAAATAATGTTCCAAATGTTTCTTTTTACACATTTTTAGAAATGTATTAATACAATCGTAATTATTTAATAAAAATAATCATCATTATTAAGAATCATATCACAAGCATTAAATACAATATTTACATAAATTTTAATTATTTCGAATATTAAAAAAAAGACTTTCAAAAATATTCAGTGTGTTCTCTTGCATAAACTTTATTTTATTTGTTTCCTAATAAACCTAGTCTTTTTGTTATAAAAAATTAGGAAAGATATATATTAGACAGGAATTTATGAGTGCCTCTAGTTGCGGCCGAGAGCACACTTAAATGTACATCCAATTTTACATGTACGTTATATTTACACCTTTTTTCTTTTCTTTTCTTTTCTTATCCGAGATCAATGTCAGTGATATTATTATTATATTATTTTGTGAAAATTATTTATTATGTATCCTTTAATTGAAATATCTCAAATAATAAACAAAATTTATATTTATAAATTATTGGGGGTTACAGAAAAAGCAAATTCAATAGCTATGTGTATGTTATAAACAACACTCGAACAAAAATTACAATTACCTGTTTGATTTGTTGTATGCAACACCATTTTGATTCCCCTTCGAGGATTGAGAAGGGTTATTTCCGCTCCAGATACTAGCGGTTTGTCAGATGCAAAATACGTGTACTCATCTTCAACTCGGATCCTCAAGTCCAGTGTGTTGAGAGATGTTATGTAAAAATGATATCTCAGAGAAGCTGTTGCCAAGTCCGAATTAATTGCAATAGTTCCACTGGTTTCTCCGATCTCCATGGTAGAGTCGGCTGTTGCAGTAATCACCAGAAGTGCAGATTCTCCTGGTTTCAGGCTGAGTCCACCCTTTGTTGTTGTGGATCCTGTAGATCTCCCAAATGAGACCAAGCTGACCAGACTACCAGAGGGAAGTAATGCCTTAACATTTGTTGCAGATACCTCACCTAAATTAGTCACATTTACTTCAAACGTTTTCTGATGTCTCCGTGGTATGCTGTCTTTCAGTGATTCTGGGCTTAATTCAAAGACTGGCCTCCTGATGTTTAGCTGGATCTTTACACGCATCCGTGCAACTGTTCCAGTAGGAGTGGTGAATTCAATACCAATTGTTCCCCGGAGAGGTCTAGAGGCTTTAAGAATAATGTCAAATGTAACATCACCTCCTGGTTGCAACTGATTTATAAGAACAGTTGAAGCATCACCTGTGATAAGTGATCCAATCCTGACAACAAAATATGTCAGAGGTCCTGAGACACCTACCACCTGAAAACAAAAGACACGACATAATTAATAAAACAAGACGTGAAAAAATATGTCAGATGTCCTGAGACACCTACCACTTGAAAACAAAAGGCACGACATAATCAATAAAACAAGACGTGACAACAAAATACTTCAGAGATCATCACACTACACAAGATAATGCAATGCAACTATTATGTGTAACTAAATGTTAAAGGGACATTCCTGAGTTTGCTGCAATTTTTAACATGTTATCGACTAACAGAGACTTTTTAACGATTCTAATTACATATTAAATATATTTGTCTGCATAAAATATTAATGGCTGTATATTAAACATGGTTCTGCTCGTTCTAATATTTGTACTAGGTTAAATTTTATTTTATTTTCTAAAATATATTTTTTTCGTACAAATGAAATTATTTGAACACAAAATCCAGTTTGGGCTTAAGACGACCAGAAACATATTGAATATACAGACAGTGATATTCTAAACAAAGAAATATAGTTAATATGTAAGTTTAATCGAAGAAATAATTTATTAGTCGCAAACATCTTGCAATGCAGCAAACTCAGGAATGTCTCTTGAAATATATGCAAAGTTTAGAATGATTTTTAGATGTGACGTGCGAGGTTTTTCTATTCTAAAGTACTATACTTTAAAACAAAATTGCCTGTTAATTTTTTAGAACGGTTGATAATTAAAATAACAAATATGAAAAATCGTATTAAATCAACCTGTAAACACATTTATGCAGGAATTGATTTCTTTGTATTGTGTAAGAAACTGTAGCAGAAGATATGTTTTCCAAAGTATGTGTAATATTACTTATCACTATAAAAAGAAACATGAAATTGAAATAATTTGCGAGAGAAAACCTTTGCAGTGATGTTTTCCAAGGTGTCCACTCCTGTATTGGTGAGTTTTGCTACTGAAGTAAAATATACAGTGTCTGTATCCAAATAGGCCTGCTTGAAGACATAGCCTGGACTGCAAGTCATGCCTTTCACTGTCCAAGTAGCTTGTTGTGAAAACCCTCCATCTGATGGGTGACGGGCATCCTACAATAGAGGTTTATTATGTAAAGTGTATATCTTCATTCATAATGCTTATCACAGTATTACACCTCTGAGGTTCTCAATGTAATACCAGTTGCATACATCATCATCATTGTGGCATTTAAGTTGTTTCGTCAGAGTTATTGCATTCAGTGACTTCTGAAGGTTTTGATAACATAATGTCTCATGCAATATCTTTTGCACATATATTTTTATCTTGTGAAAACCTTGCACATTAATTTTAATTCTTTGTTATGAAAACATTAAATTGGGCAGCTACAGGATGTGCTCTTGAGTGGTGCCATCATTATTTATGCTCATATTTTGGAAATATTACCATCCTTTTTGCAGAGGTTTATGAATCATGCTATGCCCTCAGTCCTGCAAATACATTAATTGTGACATAACTAGTGTATTATGGCTTTTTATCAACGAACACAATCGATTTTTGCATCCAATAAATTGTATATTTTAATTTCTAAATGACATTTGTCATTAAAAAACCCCATATAGTATATTAAAGGAATAACTAAAGTTTTGTTATTGCCACTAATTAGTCATACCACAATGAAACGACCACTGTCATCAGGCTTTGGAAAGTATGTTGCCTCAAATAGGTGCTGACCACGCTGGGACGTGTATGCCGATATTGTAGTTATTTTCCCTTTATTCTGAATTCTGAAAAACAATCCATTGAGTTTTACCATCTTGCTTTGTATAATTAGTAGATTAAACGAGACTTACCTGGAAAGGAAGAATCGAGTGAGATGTGCGCGCAGGTTGGTCATAGTTCAAAGGACTTTGTGAACAGAACACATACACGAAGGAATCAATGGGTGAGCATAATAATCAAGGAAAGGCACTTGATTCCTCCGTTCTCTCAGCAGTAAAACAGAATTATTATCAAACTTCAAACAGGTAAGTCTCATTTAATCTTCTAATTCTGGTTACTGCTGAGTAGCACTCCGGAAACAAGTGAGATTTCAAAGCTGGTTTTCTGAGAGCACACAGGAGATGAACCAGTTATGACAAAAGGAAGTTTAAATTCACACTTCTTTATTGACCATTCTACTGGTCACACAAAACAAAACTAACAAAGTTCGTTATTTAGGATGAAATCCAGGTCTACGAAGTTTAAGATAATCATCAAGTTAAAACAGTCACATACCGGTAGCTAATGTCTTATCGAATGTAGAGACTGTGCTCTCTAATCCAAATGTTCAGTAAGTATGTAACTCAGGACTAAAAAACAACATTTTCAAAGTATCACTCCACATCAATCTGCAACTACACCATCACTAAAACCTTTATCATCCGATAAAGGTTTAAATAAAACGTAAAACCAAATTGGATGAATCTCTATCCCGCTATACTCAGGATAGTTTTTAAAGGCCTTGCTAGCTGCAGATGTTAAACACGTGTACTCTGGGGAAAAAAATAGCCCTTTCAAATCTAACCTGCAAAAAAATGGCTTGGTCCATCTGTAAAATTTGTAGTGCTTACTCACCGCCTTATGAAGTGCTAAAACTGATTCAAACAATTTAGTTTGCTTTCTAATTTCTACAGTTCTCCTAAGAATATGTTGAAAAAATGATCTAACACACAGGCCAGAATCTAGGCAACGTTCTAAGAGTTATATCTCCTTGATGAAATCCAGGCCTACGAAATTTAACTTTAGTCATCAGTAACAGTCACATTTTTCAGATGTCAAACGCCTGTAGAGACTGTGCTCTCTAAGACTTTGAGGATCAAAAAACCAAAAAAGAACCATCCTTTTAAAAGTTAAAATATATTACTTATAAACTGGCCAAACTGGTGATAAAGATTTAAACTAACGTAAAACCAAATTGGTATTACGTGAACATATTTGTTTGCATGAAGCTCTCATTGAATTAAACACAGCTCTCATCTGAATGCTTGTAGCCACCTGGTTCTTGTATCTGATTGTGAAGTTTTTCAAACTCTAACCTACAAACTTTTACTCTACCTAAAATGTGCTTATCAGATGTTAATGGTTCCCAGAAATTAATGTATTGCTTAATACATCCAGCCTGAAAAACTCGAACCTGTTGCAGCAAGTCATCACAACTCATCTGATTTACCTGTATAGTTTCAGATTTGTCCATATCCACCAGAGCTACTTCTGACTGGGGTTGAATGGTCTGTTCTACTGCTCTCCCCTCCGTTTTTGAAAGTGGAAGTTTTTGTAGGATAAAATGGTCCTTTGCCCTTTTTGGCAAATCTGGATGTATTTTTTTTTGACCTGCGAGCTTGTAGCCAACTGTATTAGTTTCACTGATATCTTTCTGCTGCGGCAAATTGTCTCAAAAAGTCAGGTTGTTACTGGGATGTGACGTGAACATAACTGTCCAAACTGAGCATTCAGATCAGGTTTAATCATTTCCCGACGACGTTGACTAATTTCTTGGCTAGCGTTAGCTACGAGCGCAAAACTGTCAATAGCATATCTCATTGTATTGTCTAATACAATACCGGCATTTGCACACGACTTCCTTGCTTGAAGCAACTTGGCCAAAAGGATCAAACCCTTTAGAAGTTTTCCCTGAGTTTTTTTTTGAAGCTGGTTTTAGTAGCTGGTTTTAGTTTACTCCAAATTTCAGGATTGACTTTGGGCACCTGAAGAAATTCCACACTCTTCCGGTCTGGAATATTCATCAAACTTGGCGTTTAGTTTCTCTTCTGGCATTTTCCTACTCAAAACGTCTTGTGCTAATTTTGACAACTGACCTCACAAATCTGGTCCAGTGGTTTACTCTTCAGAGAAATCCTGAGCAATTTCCTTGAAATAATCTGGGAAATTCGTCACATTAGATGTGTTGTCACAGCTTTTGTCAGCATCAAGGCAACCACTATCCACCACAGCCTTGTCTGTTCATAAGGTTTTGATCTGGTCACAAAAAAATGTCATCACCCAAAGATCCGGAAAAAAGAATCAACTCGAAGATGCTTCGTCGAATGTTCACCGTAAAGAACAAAATCCTCATCATCTCTGAAAACATTCGATCTGTGAATGTTTTTGGACATTAATTTAATAGATGACGGCAGTGAATCCACCATGTCTTAAAGTTCACTTAAAGATATCTCTTTAGCAGAGGCGGAACCATTCTTATCATATTTTCCCACAGATGAAGAATTATCTCCCTTATCTGTCTGAGGTCACGTTTGATCAGTCAATGCAGTGCTTGTGTCACTGGAAACTTCGCTAGACTTTGCTTGGCACATCTGTATCCAAGATTGCACCGACTAAGTCAAATTCAGATACAATAGTACTACAGTTAGTAATTTTCACACAAGATGGCAGCATAACATTCGCTATGTCACATGGCATGGGCCTACAAGTTGTAGCCGACATAACTTCAAAAGCACAAACGTACGTATGCAAAAAAGACAATCAAACAATGATAACTTATTCTCAAATATGCCAGTAATTGTACTGAACTGATGGAAATGTTAGACATGTATCACAAAACATGGAGACTGCTCCAAACCAACCCATCGGGTAACCATGCTAAACGCGCTATGACCGACCTGGATGCATATCTCACTTGTTTCCGGAGTGCTACTCAGCAGTAAACAGAATTAAAATCATTATACAATCAACATAATATATTTGTGACAAAATTACCAGTTTACACAATTTCATAATATAAAGATTTATGACAGTTCCCTATCATCGGTAGTTCCAGATCACTTTATCAGTTACCCCCATTTTAAGACAGTAACCGTTATATTTGAAATTTCTAGACTTTAAACTAACTTTGTTAGCATTACCACGTGACTACCAGCTAAGAACCCCTGTTTAAAAATAATAAATTGCTGTTCTAGTTCTGGTAGATCATATGCCGCTTGGTGTACTATTTAAAACAAAAACTAAAAGCCCAAAACATTTTGCTTCAATTTGTGAGACCTGAGTA
Source organism: Gigantopelta aegis (assembly GCF_016097555.1). NCBI lineage: Eukaryota > Metazoa > Mollusca > Gastropoda > Neomphalida > Peltospiridae > Gigantopelta > Gigantopelta aegis. The sequence continues at coordinate 86,340,051 of NC_054701.1, forward strand.
GTGGCCAGGGCCCCGTTCCACGAACGAATTGTAGCTAAAGTTAATTGTAGTGATTTAAGGTGAGTTTTACAACTGGCACCGTAATCTTTACAGCCATTCCACAAAGCAACCTTACGGTAGTCGTAAGTGCTCCTTTAATTATTAATAGATTCTTTGCAAAGAAGAGCGAATTAGTTAAATAATAAATTGTTTACCGACTTTTCGGAACATGTTGGGTGTATTCATTGGTATGGGACAACCATGAAATAACTTTGTCCATTTATTCGGTAAGCGATAATTGCCGAATGCATAAGACATGAGAGTTATCTCCCTTGTTTTCGTGTGAAGGTCGTTAGACCTAGACTGTTTTTCATCGATTACAGAGTTTCATAAAAGGTATTTGGTATATATTAGATCCATTTTTACACAGAGTTAGTATCCTTCTTAGAAAATTATCAAATCATCATCTAACTGCCATTTGACAGCTATGTTAGTGGCTTACAACTGCCTCGTACCAATTGTAAATTTTCACTGTAATTTACGACGATAGTAAGCTACGCCGCGTCGTGGAATGGGTTGACGATCGTAGAAAAAATTTAAGGTCTCGATGGTAGGTATTTACGACAATAATAGGGCTAAGATCGCTTCGTGGAACGAAGCCCTGAACTGCATTATGAGACAACCCCTATCCCACCTATTAAATGAAGCCATCTTTGATTTTTGTTCTATTTTAGAAAGCAGCACGCCAGATGTTGTGAGGAGCCATCAGGCGATGCAAACAAATATAACATAAGATAAGCCGTTCTGATGCGTGAAGTTTAACAAATATAACATAAGTTAAGCAGTTCTGATGCATGAAGTGAAACAAATAAAACATAAGTTAAGCAGTTCTGATGCGTGAAGTGAAACAAATAAAACATAAGTTAAGCAGTTCTGATGCGTGAAGTGAAACAAATAAAACATAAGTTAAGCAGTTCTGATGCGTGAAGTGAAACAAATAAAACATAAGTTAAGCAGTTCTGATGCGTGAAGTGAAACAAATAAAACATAAGTTAAGCAGTTCTGATGCATGAAGTGAAACAAATAAAACATAAGTTAAGCAGTTCTGATGCATGAAGTGAAACAAATACAACATAAGTTAAGCAGTTCTGATGCATGAAGTGAAACAAATATAACATAAGATAAGTAGTTCTGATGCGTGAAGTGAAATAAATATATCATAAGATAAGTAGTTCCGATGCATGAAGTTTAACAAATATAACATAAGATAAGTATTTCCGATGCATGAAGTTTAACAAATATAACATAAGATAAGTAGTTCCGATGCATGAAGTTTAACAAATATATCATAAGATAAGTAGTTCTGATGCATGAAGTTTAACAAATATAACATAAGTTTAATAGTTGACCGAACTTTTGATGGAGACGTTAACATCACAAGTGCTGTGATTGGTGATAAATGTGAGTGTGTTCGTTGTAAAAAAAAAAAATCATCTGGGCAAAAAACATTTATGCAATTTTATTTCATCTAGTACCACTGAGTCAAGTAGCATCGTACTTAAAACGTGTGGGGTACCTGTAAAAAACAAACTGCTCAAATTTTGTGTGGAACTGGGATAGTCATAGACGCTACCTGTTACCTCTGAAATGAGCAGCTTCACCCCCAATTTTTTCTGATTCACTTTGAGAGTGAGGGGTGGTAGTATTTATATACGTGATGTTTATGTCAATCGATACGCTGCAGGTTGGAGTTTTAGCCACAAATGTTACTACTGTCGTCTATGGGATTTGATTTGGTAGTATTCACCCTATAGTGTATTTTTGATATCTGACAGTATGATCCGCTATTATTGCAAGTGATCCAGAACTAGTTTTAAACCTTTCAGTTCAGAGTGGTGGGGTGCGGAAGGGACAGAGAGTTGATTGCATTTTTTTTTTAATTTTTAGAATTGCTTAAACCAAATGTCGGGACAACTTTTAACAAAATATGTCCAGATGTGTGCCAAGTCATCGCCTGATCAGAAACAAATATCTGCTGTGTGTAGGTCGGTGAGAGAGAGAGAGAGAGAGAGAGAGAGAGAGAGAGAGAGAGAGAGAGAGAGAGAGAGAGAGAGAGAGAGAGAGAGAGAGAGAGTACAATTTGTGATATGACAAATGACTTACTTGACATCAACTAGGGCCAGAAGTGAGGTCGACTGCAGGAATGTCACATGACCTTTGATTGTGACTGTCTTTGGAAATGGTAGACTGTGATCCGGTAGTATTTCATCAATGGTCGCATTGTATGACAGAGGAACCATCACTTGCCACGTTACCACAGAACTGCCAATCCTGTTACTAGCAACAACCTTTATAGTATGACTGTCTTCTGTGGCAACAGCTCTCTCCCACTGGACTAAACCTGAGCTTGCATCTATAGACATACCAACTGGATGGGACGTCAGAGACCATCGTATAGGTGGACTGCCCTAGAAAACAGAAAACCCATACATTTAATTTAATACATTTAATGGTCTATTTAATACTCTTACAAATGAGGTTTTACAAATTATTTTGCCATCAAATGTATGTGAACACCTCAAAAACAACGGAAACACCATACATTTAATTTAATACATTTAATGGTTTATAACAATCTTACGAACGGGAGTTTACCTACAATGTAAACAATGTGGAACAAATGTTATTCATGGACGACTGCAACAGTTAAAACATCTACAGAAACTTTTGTTAACATTATATTTATAAGGGTTTTGTTTCTACACATAGCAAGTACAGTGAACGTTTGCCACCTTTTGCTTCACAAAATACCAATCACATTCACATGTATATATGACAGAAATAACTCCACCGTGTACCTGTTTAAGTTTCAACTGTAGATTGTACTCTTCACCTTCCAACATCTGCTGGTTAGCAACAGGTAGTACAACAGGAGCCAGCAACTTCACTGCACATTCACGGCCGCTCCACGGCAAGTTGCACAGACATCCTCCAAATAAACACTGACCTTGTGGAGGTGTGGTATTACGATTACACGATCCCGGAGGACAAACAGCATAGAAACTAAAAGAAGTCTGAAAACGCAATTAGCAGGAATTAGTAGTTAAAAGATCCAGGATCACATCAGTATAGAAATTAAGCTTTAGAAACCAGATGTAAATCACACACACACACACACACACACACACACACACACACACACACACACACACAGAGAGAGAGAGAGAGAGAGAGAGAGAGAGAGAGAGAGAGAGAGAGAGAGAGAGAGAGAGAGAGAGAGAGAGAGAGAAACGACACACACACACACATACAGATACACACACACAGACACACACACAGAGACAAACACAAACACACACAGACACACACACACAGAGACACACACACAAACACAAACACACACAGACACACATAGACACACACACACACACACACACACACACACACACACACACACACACACAACAGAGTCATAGAGATATTTTGACAAAATCGTAACTTCGATGATGAAGAACTGTCATAAGCTTTGTATTTGCAAACTTAGAATACTGTAGATCCTGAAATTAATGTGTCCCTAAATTAATGCGAGTGACGTTGGGCAGACAAAAATGCGACATGAAATTAATGCGAGTGGCCTCCCTTTGAAATATTACTTTTCTAACAACACACGTCTGGGTACTTTTCAGTTAAATCCGTGTTACAGGCATCTTCAATTAGATCAACTCACTAACACGACTGTGTACACATCAATTAACCTGTAGAGTCCCTAACGTTTTTGGTGAGATCAACTCACAGCATATTTTTGCAATAATGTATGTAACGGGTATAGTTATTTAAATCTGGTTAAACATTAGCGCACATGTACCATTACAACTGTATGTTCCTTATCTGTAAAAGGCAATTTCAAAGACATAATGAAAGAAGAACTACAAAGTTACAGTGAACTTGAACAGTAAAAACAAATAAACGGTCGACCTCAGGATTAGCGTGCTAAAACCCATCCACGAGCGATGGATCATGTCGGATTTTGACAGGGTGCCCAAAGACCCTGCAATCGTTACACCTACCTGGCATCTTGTTGGAGTATTGGACAATTAGCCTGTGTTTCAGTTGTGTTTTATAAATATATTAAATTGTTTTGGGTTGGGTTTGTTTAATAACGTCGGATACAAATGAAAAATAAATGTGTCATTTTATTAATGCTAATATCACGAACTCGCATTAATATTTCAGGATAAACAGTACCGTACCTGATTTCTGGTAAAATCCTTTCCATCAGGTGACACTTCCAAGAAGACCTGGCCTTCTTTGTGTTGAGGACTCTTACAGGTCAGATGCTCATGGGATATCCAGCTTCCATTAACGACTTCAGTACCAAATTTGCAATAAAAGATATGTCCATCTGTCTCAGGGAAGTTGTGACCCCAGACATGTATCAGTGAACCACCTGTATCTCTCACACTGTCTGGGATAATATTCAGAATGTTTGTGAATGGCAGACAAGCAGGACCATAGAATGCTTCATTACACTCATCACACAGCTTTCCTGCCCAGTTTTTGGATTCACACCGACAAACTCCTAAAAAAATAATGTGAAAAGAAAATAGTAAATTATTTGTAAATATAAGAAATAATAACTGAAAAAGTCCAATAGAGTGAAGTACACTTAGAACGAACATGCTTAGAAGACATTATTGCATATAATAATGGTAAAGTCCAAATTTCTTCCCACTATATATTATGAATACATTGTAATGTATAGAACGAACTATGTATAACGAATTAACTATTAAAACTAACCAAATATTTTGTCCCAAATTGTGAATTTCAGTGTAAATTTGTTTGAATACAACGAACCAAGCATAATTGAACTGCTACTTAAAGTAACAACTGAAATGCAGCAAACACGACAACACCGAACAGATCAAAGGATGTTTGTTTTAATGGTATCCAATGGTAACTAACAATAAACCTGACACGTGCAGATGACTATAGCCCTGCGCACTCCAGAATCCTTGGACTGAAAAATATAACCCTGGCCTTTTTATCATCAATACCGAGGAGCCGGTGCACAACGCTATCGTCAGACAAATTGTATGTCAAACGAAATGTCCATAATTAGTAAGAAAACAAAAAGAAGTTACATTTATTAAAAACAAAAACAAAAAACCCCGCAAAAGTCCCCGCGAAACCCAACGTGATTAAATGAACTTTTGATTCTATTTATGCATGTTTTGTTTATTGTTAACAATAAGTGTGTTAAAATTTGAGTATGCTATACGTAAGGAGTTTTAAACGAGAAAAATTCAATATGGCTGACTTCTGAAATGAAAATGGCTAACTTCTTCAAATGTGTATAACGAACTACTACTATAACGAACTAATTGTCAGGGTCCCTTCCAGTTTGTTATAAGAGTACTTTACTGTATATCAACATAACATATGTATTTGTTGCACGTATGTCACAATTGGGGATACTAGAACATCTCCATCATTTTGCCAAGCACACCACATCTCCCATGCACACAGTTTGACAAAGGACATTGATATTTAAAGTATTTAAATACACAAATGAGACTTAGTCCTTCTTTCTCTAGGTGACTGACTTGATCAGGGCTGGTAACAAATCCCAAGAATTAAACATATTATATTGATTCCTTGCCCCTCAGAAAATCCTTATAGTAGTCAAAACAAAAGGTTAGTTGCTTACCTGTATTGACATCACATATTCCATGTTTACACGTTGGACATGGGTAGCAGTCTGGACCCCAATGGTATTCAGCACATTCAGAACAATCGAGTCCATGGAACTGAGACAAGCAGAAACACTTGTTAGGGAGAATACAGAGTCCCCTGTTAGGGCCACTGCAGTTGGAGACGCCGTAGCACGTAGCAGTTACACACGACGTGCCTGTCCATCCACTGGAACACTCACACAGATTTGGTCCAATGCACTGTCCATTGCCTTGACAATTACCAAAATCAGAACAGTCGTAGAGAGTACAATCTCGACCTGCCCAGCCAGACTGACATCTGCAGCCATTCGGTCGGACACACTCACCCTGGCCACTACAGTTATTCACTTGTGAACAGTCAAACGTCTGATCAGTGAGGATTGGTGTATATTGAACGGTGAACAGTCGTGGGTCTTGTCGATGGTCTAATATGCGAGTTTTCACTCTCTCAATGTCCTTTGTTCCCCACCAGTTGTTTGGTGCTCTTATTACTCCAGTTCCTTCTTCAAGGACTTTAACTTCATAGTCAGCCGATGGGTTATCCAGAATATTGTACGTCATATTAATGTATGGGCTGTTAACTAGTATGGTTGATTCGTCCACGTTAGAGGCAGTGATCTGGTTGTACTGAAATGATCCAGGGAATTTCTTTGTGTCTGTTTTTAACAAAACAACGCATTTTCCTGTAACACGCGAGAATGCATTTGTGGAGATTGTAATGTTGTGTGGTGTGTTCACAGAACTTCCAGAATATACATCAAGTGTAAAGAAACAATCATTGCCACAATTACAGTCCATAACAGAGTTATCCTTTACCGCTACAGAAGCACTGTATCGAGTTTTGATGTTCACTGCTCCAGACTGAATGAAGCTGTTGGAAAGTATTGAAATATTTTGAGGTCTAGAAGAATCATAACTGTTATCAAAGTTGATGGTAATACTTTGTCCTGTGTTGTTTGTATACTTATTATCTTTAATCAAAATATGTGTATTACTATAAGAGTATGTGGTTTTCGTGTGTAAAGCAGTATTTTGGTGATTGATGAATTCAGACTTGGCGATTGTTATCATTTTCTGTTCTCTGCCATTTATTTCAACTCCAATGCCATATTCCATATTTCCATCGACAGTCATCTCTGTAAGGTACACTTCTCCGTTGTCCCCAGAAATAAAAATTCCATGTTTTGTATTGTTTGAAACAGTGCCATTCTTTACGTATAAATATTTGTTGAACGTGGCAGTTATTCCATGTAACTGACTCGATGTGACAACTGTACCGTTAAGGTCAAATGTCCGTACTTTTGTCTGGAGAGTGATTCCAGATTCCAATGTGTTGTTGATGTAACAGTTAGAAATATTTAGTGTGTTTGTGTTCACTACAAGTCCTCTCCGTGATCCAGACACTATTACATTTTCCAATAACGATTCTGAAAAAGGGACAACAAGTATAATAAATAATTTTAATATATTCCCATGAGTCATTAATATCATGGATTCAGAAGTGTGGAATCCAGTCAGAAGAAACTGTGTGTGTTTATTATGTACCCTATCCCGTGTTTCTGCTTGTAAATTGTTTAATACCTTAGTGCACCACAAGCCCAGAACAGACTGTGTTTTCATTATACACTCCATGTCCATGTTCGTGCTTGTGGATTGCCTAGACCCTGAGTGCACCACAAGCCCAGTTGAAATAAATTAACTGCTGAATACCAACTACAGTCAAACCTGTCATACCGATCACCTGTATTAAGCAGCCACCTGTGTTCCACAAGTAGTACAACAGCAGGACACTTTAATTTTAATGGTCATTTGTAAAATAATTGTAAATATAAAACTACATCTCGACAAGAAAACAAATAATATTACATGTTTACCATGCCATGTTAGCATGTTGAGTCTTGGATACTTGGCAATGTTACCCACTGGATTTGAGTTAAGAGGATTGTCAAAATAATTCGACCTGAATTGAGCACCAGATTCATAATGCAGAGGTGAATGGGAATTTGGCAAACTAGTAGTTAATTTCATCAATCTTTATCTAGTGCCAATCCCGAGGAGATTCTATACTGAATAATACATCCGTCTTGCACCGCTACAAAGATGAATGCCACATTTTATGAAATATTTTTACAGAACATTTACATCCCAAAATATGATGTTTTATATAATTTGCTTTAGTATATAACTGTTTATGTGTTTATATAAAATCTGCTGTCATTCTGTACAGTCAATACGTCATTATGCTACTTACTGCGTAGGGTATCCTGCAAAAGAACTTTCCCACACCGTACTCCAACATCTTCCCCATGATTACATTGACCTGTGCTCCATCCAGATAATGTACATTCTGTTAGCATTATATCACGTGATGAGCAGCCAACGTCATACAAAATAGGTCCACTGCCCGCTCCAAATCGTGCATTGCCGAGCACTTCTACAACTCTGGAACTGGAAATTAGAATTAGGCTATTATATACCAATACTGGCATTCAAGGAAAATTGAATGAATGAAAAAATTAATGAATGAATGTATGGATGAATGAATGAATGACTGAATGAATGAATGAATGAATGAATGAATGGATTATTGTTTAATGACACCTCATCACTAAAACACATCGGCTATTGGGTGTCAAACAAAGGTAAATAAATGAATGCAAGTGATACTCAAATAATTATAAAAATTCACAAGTTATTTCAAAAGAGCTGTACAAAAATATAAATATCATAGGTAAATAAATTTAAATTTTCGTAATAAAATTCAGTATCTCCTAAGAATTAAAATCAAAATGATTCCATAATTAATCAGTGTTAAATAATGAATACACTCTGTCTAATAACAACACTTTTGAACACTTTCCTCAGTTTCTCTCCAAATCACCCAATCGGATATCAGCATTTCGATTGTCTTAATCGGGAAGACACACAAAAAAGTTAGCAAGCCACGTGACTAAAATTTCTTCGACATAATTGGCCAGACATTATCGCCAAGAGCTGTACGAATGACGTCAAAACAACTAGCGCGAACACTCAATGACGCTTTCCCCACCCATATCAAGTAATGCACCTATGAAATGCTTTCTAAATCGGTTAGAAGGCTTAGGACGTTTCTTCAGAAATAAGAACGGTCTCCGCTTCGCTCCGCCCCTTATTTCTGAAGAAACATCTTAATGGCTTCTAACCTACACACAAACACACAAACACACACACACACACACACCCACATATATATATATAATATATGTATGTATGTATGTATGTATGTATGTATGTATGTATGTATGTATGCATGTATGTATGTATGTATGTATGCATATTACTGCTCTGTTGGTGTTTTTCAGAATGAAATGGTACTAATACGATTTCCAAATCATTAATGATGCATGATGTACCTGTATCCTAAATCGTTGCAGATTACTCGCACTTCATCAGCATTAAACCTGTCGTCACAGACTGTATACCATGTGAAGTTGTGAAAAATCTCCACTCTTCCCTCATTGGAGCTGTTCCCACCGACAAGTTGAATGTTCTTGGATGTGGCACCTGGCAACATATAACACCAGTCATGTCTATTCTATAAACTAAAGCATACGTTATCGATTCATGTGTTCCATTATCAATAGTATTATCACCAATATAATTATCATTTATAATTGATCGGTATCACAAACATAACAAAAACTAAATGAAAACAATCACAATCAAGGTATCGAAGAGTGAGCAATAGTCGCGCACATCAATAGTCTGGCACGTTACATTTTTTTCTAAAGCTCGCTAGCACGCGTAAACCAATGACGTCAAATTTATCAACAAATTATAAAACAACATTTCCTGGTCCGTTAACAGAATATGTCTAAAATGAAAAAACAGAAGATTAGTGATTAACATCAGTCAGTTTTCTCTAATACCAAATGTAAGGGTTCACAGACGAAAATTGCCGAACATTCAAATAGAATGGAGTGCGAGACTATTCGTTACGTTTTATGTAGTACGCCAAAAGTGGGTTCTATTTAAAAACTTGCTTTGGCAAATTAATTCGGCAATAGATATTAATAACAAATATTCAGTTATATACAGCAAAGGACCAACTATTTAAGCAAATACTATTTGTTTTATTTCTTTTCGGTTACTGTTTGTTCTTAAGTGCGCGACTATTGATTACTCCAAGATTTACTTTGTCACCTGGCAAAATATAAGAAATGTATTTACAAATTTTGAGATAGCCCTATACATATAGCTCCACTTCTGTTACCATTAGACTAGTTAAAATACGAGTTGTGGACGAAGACCAATCAGTATCATGGAAATAAATTAAAACAGAACCATAAGTAAACGTTGTGCTTTTATCTTAGAAAACCAATATAGTATTACAATCTGAATACATATCCCTGTATTAAAGTTATATTTGCCCAGTGCTGGGAAGATACTGGTGACTAATTTGCTAATAATGTGATAACTCTGGATGACAAAACCATTACCACAATCATAAAGTGATCCATGGGTCCAAATGGTTATCTGGATAACAGTAATGGGTCACTGGGTTAGGATGAGAGAAAACCAAGTAGCACTGAGGGTGATCGATCTTGTGACCCATCACACCGGAGGCAATCCAGGAACCTATCACAAAGTCAGCATGTATAGTTTGGTGTTCTCTTAATCAAAGTGTGTTTGTTTGTTTTGTTTAACGACATCACTAGAGCACATTGGTTAATTAATCATCGGGTATTGGATGTCACACATTTAGTAATTACGACTTGTAGTCATGAGAGGAAATCTGCTACATTTTTCCATTAGCAGTAAGGGATCTTTTATATGCACTTTCCCACAGAGAAGCACATACCACGGCCTTTGACCAGTTGTGGTGCACTGGTTGGAACGAGAAAAAAACAATCAGTTGGATAGATCACCGAGGTGGATTGACCCTGTGACGCAAGCACCATATGCGAGCTAAATCCCGTCCCTCTCTTAATAATGTCTGTATTTTTTAAATAAAAGTTGTCAATTAGTTTTGTTCAATATGGTGGCTTCACTACAATAATATATATAATGACTTAAAACCTCAAATGGAAATACAAATTAATGAAAGTGTTTTTTGTCATACTTACTAGGCTTGAATGGGAAGACTACACCTTTCCAGGTTTCATTTACTGCTGCTATAAATCTGATTTTCTTTTCTGTACTCCCTTTAGCAAAGAGCTGACCTGAACAACAATACAATCAATATATATGAATCGGTATAATGAATCGGAGATTTTTGATGGATAAAAACGAATGTAACTTTCTAAGGGAATTGGGAATTCCCTTATTTGTGTATTGATACAGTTGTAAACATTGTGGAATAAAGTTCGGTTGTGGTTTTTCTTATATAGCTTTGTATAATGGCAATATTAATGCATTTGGAATTATAAGAACTGAACGCTATTCATACAGTGTGTAAAACTGTTTTGGTGTTTATCATCGCATGAACGTCAAAAATATAACGTTCAATTCTTAAATATATATTGCATTGCTTTCCTGCTAAACCTGCTGTCCGTAGTTCAATGAAATAATACACTTTTAAAATATTTTTAATATATACTCTTCAAAAAAAGAAACGCAAAAGGGTACAAATGGGTTATAACTCCGATTTTATGTTTCCTACCGGTTCATGCTTTGTGAATATAAGGTCATTGCATGTCCCAAACACATTCCCACGGTTACATTCGATAAAACGCAGCTACTGTACAATAAAGTTCCAAAATGTGAATATTCGCAAAAACGCAGCCACGTGCAAACCATGTCACCACTGCACGTGCGTTGTCTGCACGTGCAACATGAACACCGACAGTATAAAAGTGCAGGGTGTTCGCTTGCCTGGCCTCTGTATTTGGCCGACAGTTGACAATCCAGGACATGCCACGTCTCAGTGAACCGCAGACAAAACAATGCCATCGGCCGACTAGACACAGGCGAATCCAGAACGGCCGTTGCCAGGGCATTCCATGTGTCCCCAAGCACCATCTCCAGACTGTGGGACCGTTACCAGCAACATGGATCAACACGTGACCTCCCTAGATCCGGTAGACCCCCGGGCAGGACCGCTACATCCGGGTACGCCACCTTCGGGAACGATTGACTACTGCCACATCCACAGCCGCAGCAATACCAGGTTTGCGCAGGATATCCGACCAGACCGTACGGAACCGCCTACGTGAGGTAGGAATTCGTGCCAGACGTCCAGTTCGAGGTGTCATCTTAACACCACAACACCGTCGACTCCGACTGCAGTGGTGCCAGATTCATCGACAATGGCCTCAACTGCGATGGAGACAGGTGTGGTTCAGTGACGAGTCCGGATTTCTGCTCCGACGTCATGATGGAAGATGTCGCGTGTATAGGCGTCGTGGTGAACGTTATGCGGCAAACTGCGTGCAGGAAGTGGACAGATTCGGCGGGGGTAGTGTCATGGTGTGGGCAGCCATCTCACACACTGGCAGAACTGACCTGGTCCACGTGCAGGGCAACCTGAATGCACAGGGCTACATTGACCAGATCCTCCGGCCACACATCGTTCCAGTTATGGCCAACGCCAACGCAGTGTTCCAACATGACAACGCCAGGCCTCACACAGCACGTCTCACAACGGCTTTCCTACAGAACAACAACATTAATGTCCTTCCTTGGCCATCGATATCACCGGATTTGAACCCAATTGAGCATCTATGGGACGAGTTGGACCGACGCCTCCGACAACGACAACCACAGCCCCAGACCCTGCCCGAGCTGGCAGCAGCCTTGCAGGCCGAGTGGGCCACCATCCCCCGGGACGTCATCCGTACTCTGGTTGCTTCAATGGGCAGGCGGTGCCAGGCAGTTGTCAACACACGCGGAGGCCACACCCGGTATTGACTCCAGATGACCTTGACCTTGGTGGTGTGTCCTATCACTTACTCACAATGGACTAGAGTGAATTGTGAACAATCCTGCAACATTTGGTAATTATCGGACTCACCATTCAATAATTAAATCAATTCTCCAAATGTTACTACAATGTGGTTTTGCGTTTCTTCTTTTGAAGAGTATACTTTGTGAAACTAATATTATAACCCAGTAAATTGCAAATGTTCTACATTTCTACGTTTAACTCTTTTTAAATACAAATACATGAAACATCAAATACAGAATATTTAAATGTAAATGACATTGAAACCAGGAAGCAAAACGAATGAAGACTTTTGTTACCTTCAACGTATATTCCTCGGTTTCTCTCAAAGATCAGTTCTGTCCCTTTCTCTATCATTAGTTGCTTATCTATGCTGTAAATATGCAAAACAAAATATTATTATTGTGGAAATATACATTATTTGTGCCACTTAAGGTGTATTCAGCATATATGAAAATGTAAATAACATTTCAATCATTGGAAAGAAACATGTCAATATACGTTATATCGCAGGCTCGTCTGCCAACAGTGGTGGAACTAACATTTTTTTCTCTATATTTAATATAAATTCACCCCTTAGGTTGATATATATAATATATATATTCCTCATTTTAATACTTATAGCTTCTACAAAGAAACCTTTTTCCCTCTTAGATGATACAATTCAATGGTGTTATAATTTCATATTTCATTATTTTGAAGGCAAAACAGAATATAAACTTTGGTGGGATTTATTCCAGTCAGTTCAGTGTTCGCTGAGGTGCTTGCGTCGCAGGATCGAACCACCTCTGTGGATCCATTCAGAAGATTGGGGTTTTCTCGTTCCAGCCAGTGCACCACTGGCCGTGGGATGTGCTTTCTTGTCTGTGGGAAAGTGCATATAAAAGATCCCTTGCTGCATAAGGAAAAATGTACTGGGTTTCCTCTGATGACTAAGAGTCATAATTACCAAATAGCCGATGATTAAGTAATCAATGAGCTCCAGTGGTGCCGTTAAACAAAATAAACGTGTTTTTTAAAATAAACTTACCCAATATAAAGTGAGCGTTTGATCACAAACGGGGACTTTTCTGCTTGCATTGTCGACTTGGAAGGAACTGCTCCTCCACTGGCACCAGCGTACACGGGATCTTGAAAGCCAGAGAATGACAGGCTCTGTTGTAGCATAGACTCATAAAAGGGGAGGTAGTCAACAATACACTTATCCATGTTGCTGTCAAATCCACAGATTCGATCCACAATTTGTTCCAGTCTGCCATGACCCCAGTAGTTATACCGTGCATTGACAGATAACAGACGGTGGAACACAGGGGTGTTCAGTTCACATTTGGCATTCGGGTTGTTGAAGGAGTTGTTTTGTACAACAATACCGTAGAAGGAAGATAAAAGGACATCATTAACAGTGTTGTCACTGAACACATTTCTTGCAATAGACACATTAGGGGAATTGCTGGAGTCTCCACTAATTTTCAGAAGTGTTTGAGCAGTATTGTTTGTAAAAACGTTACCCGATATGTTTAGGTTTCTTGCATTTTGAAAAACAACAAGAGGATAGGAAGACGGCAATGCGTTGTTGACAACCGTGTTATTTGTGACAATAACTCTTCCAGCCATTCTATTACCAGTAATGTCAAACACAATTCCTTGAGACTGGTCAACTGTGTTTTCACTCACAACAATATAGCTTCTTTCATTATCACTGGAAACTATTATTTTAACCACACTTATATCATTTTTAGTAAAATTACTGCTTTGTAAGCTAACACGTGATGGCCGGTTACGCCTTAGGTTGATATCAATTACTTTGTAAGATAATCTCGACCACCAGTAGGACCACTTATGCTTAGTGAACACGCAATTACTGATTGTGATATTTGCCGAATTCTGGCCATAATTCCTATCAATAACTGACACGCCAAATGCCATGTTTTGTGTAAAGTTGGACGATAAAACTGTGAAATGGATCTGGAATCTTGAATCTATATAGACACCACCAGCATCGTTTCTTCCTACTAAACATCTTGATAATGTGATATTATGTGGCATAGTCACGTGCAGTCCATACATTCTATTGTCACTGAGATTGCACATGTACAGAGCTATGTCCACGGTTCTGTCGTGACTGGAAGACAAGAAACCAATTCCAGATTTACCATTATGCATACAACGGACACCTGAAAAATTGTAAACTGGCCTGTCGTTTATGTTCCCAGAAAAAACAACGCCATGGTTTGAGGAATGTGATGATGTAACATTATCAAATCTCGTTACGTTACCGTCAATGGTGATGCCATCAGTTGTGTCGTTAATGAAAAGGTTGCTGATTTGTACGTCATTCAAGATATCTGAAAAAAAGAAATGGGTAAATTCTTCTACGTTTGACAAACGTTTGATGATGATGATGATGATGATGATGATGATGATGATAGATATATATATATATATATATATATATATATATATATATATATATATATATATATATATATATATATATATATATTTAAGGTCTGCTTATTTGTTTTGCACAAAATTACAGTATACTGAATATTACTATATTGGTAAGATGAGGGACTCATACCTTCAGGATTGGGTAAGCGGTCCCCTAGACATTTGACACCCACGTCTTCTCCGTGACTGCAACCGAAACTTGGATGTACACAGTTAAAAATGTTGAATTCCCCTCCAGTGCACGCCAAGTTTCCATAGTGAATGGGGCCTGTGCCTTGACCGTATCCTGCTGAGGGTTTTATCTCGATATTGCCATGAGGACTAAAACAAAAACGAATACATTTAAGATGTGTGCGCACGCATACATACACAGAGAGAGAGAGAGAGAGAGAGAGAGAGAGAGAGAGAGAGAGAGAGAGAGAGAGAGAGAGAGAGAGAGAGAGAGAGAGAGAGAGAGAGAGAGAGAGGGGGGGGGGGGGGGTTGAGCCAACGGGATTCAACTGTATGTGTGTGTGTGTGTGTGTGTGCATATATATATCTTTGGATATTCTTACATAAAAATAAACTAGTGCTTAACATTTTTTGTTTCCTGATCGCTGGACAGCTTTCAGTGTAAAGATGCTATTAAAATGTTTTTATTTGATGACTATGAATGCATACGTTAGTTATGGAGTTTGCTTAATGTCAATATATAAGTGTAAAGATATACATATTTATATTTAAGACAAGTGGAATTGTTTATTTACTTTGTTAATATTTTCCAAACCCTTTTAGAAATGCACCACACATTTAATTACCAAACAATTGATTTATTGAAATTGTATTACTGGGAAAATGTGTTCTTGTGAACTCATATGGACAGAGATGAGTTTGTATTCTGTGATACCAGATTGAACATCATAGGGGTCAAAACCAAAAATATGTGGTTGAACATGCGATTTTCAAATGGATATCAGTAGCGTGTGTGTCCTTCATTGGATGCCATACACGCTGTGCATCGACGCCTCGTGGAGTTAATCAAGTTCTGGAAGAAGGCTTGTGGCAGTTGGTTCCATTCCTGCACAATGGCCGCCTCACGGTCACGGAGATTCTGGATACGTGGTCTCAGATAAAGACGCCGTCCCAGCTCGTAACAAACGTGTTCAATAGGTGCCATATCTGGGGAAAGAGCAGGCCATGGCATAGCATTGATGTTGCTTGCAGCTAGGAACTGCATGCTCACACGTGGCGTATAAGGACGAGCATTATCGTGCTGACAGACATGCAGGTGATGATGTGCTTGGAACATGGGCACAATGATAAGCTGTAAAACTTGATCTCTGTAGTTTATCGCATTCATTCGTCCCCTGCAAATGTGCAGGGGTGTCCTGTGATCAAAAGTGAATGTACCCCAAACCATCACACTTCCGCTATCCCATCGATTGGTCTGGCACACACAACAATCCGCATAACGTTCTCCACGACGTCTCCACACAACGTGATGCAGATAAAAGCAATTTTCATCACTGAATAGAACCTCACTCTGATCACGTCTTCGCCAAGTTTGATGTTGTTGAGCCCATTGCATTCGCTGCTGACGATGATGATTGGTCAGGATAGGACCAACGTAAGGTCGTCGTGCATGAAGTCCTGTTGCTGCTAAACGACACCCCTAGACCATCTGTAGCTACAGCTGTTTGGGTAGCTGGACGGAATCGTTCACGCAAATGAAAGACCGGTATATATCCATCTTGCACTGGGGTTGTAATGCATGGTTGCCCACGACGTTGACAATCACGAGTTGATCATGTTTGCCTGAACCTTTCATTTGACCTGGTTAATGTGGCGTGATGACAACTGAATTGTCTGGGAAAACCTCAAATGGACATTCCACCTTGTAGCAATCCTATTGCTTGCTTGTGTTGGTTTTCTAACAATCGCGGCATCATTTGCTCTATTTTACAAATGTTTAGAGGGAAAATCACCACAGATCGGTGTTCAAAGAATAGTTTCATGGCATATTGCTTCACAAACATCAAAACTCTTCTGCTCTCCTTGAGTACAGCAGCCAAAATCAAGATTTTCATGATTTCCATGTGCACGTAGTTGAGTTAATGCAAAGTTGTGTTTGGGCGCATTGTTTAACATGTTTATATTAAGTTTAAATTGATATCGTTTCCAAAAATTGTAAAGTTTAAAAAATACGTAAGAAAACAAGGTGGTGCGTTTCTTAAGGATTTGTTGGGAACAAAAGTACGTCAATTTTATTCTGCTCATTACACCGGAGTTCACACATTCCGACAATGACAGAGCAAATTAGGAACAAACGTGCATCCGACATCTGAAAACACCACTTTACAATATTACATAATCACAGATGCCTATGCAGTAAACACAGCTGTTTGTCATCCTTGATTTCGTCGCGAGCCGACATTGTCACATGATGTCCGAGTTATCGATGTCGGCTAAATCTGTAGACGCGTATTGCTTTAGAAAATAACCCTTTAGTCATTCAATTAAAAGATTATCTTCGAACAATCAAGTCTTCTATTTTTATGACATGTTGTAAACGAAGTAGGTACCAATTGTGTACGTCTTTAACCACAAAATGATTAGACTGACCATGAATGCACTTTGATTAATAATAATATATTTAATAATGGGTTTTTTAAACATAATTATATGTACGTGTATTAGTTGTTTTTAATACATACATACATACATACATACATACATACATACATACATACATACATACATACATACATACATATGTATATGTATTATATTAGAATCTAGTTAGGTCAAACACACCGCAATGTTCGAACCAAACTTGGAGTCCTGAGTTACACTTACACGTTGTGGACCGAATGGTTAGATTGATCTACCCGATAGGTCGAACACTTTCTCGAGCATCGTCGGGGTTCGAGCCAATGGGATTCAACTGTGTATATGGCAATATAACACCCCACATGCAAACCCAACCCAACAAAAACAAAACATCCAATAAAAACCCACACAGAAAACAAACTCAAAACAAAACAAACAAGACAAAAACAAAAACACCCCCCTCAACCACCAATTTTTCTTTTAATGAAGAGATCCAAATATGTCATGCATTTGAACTGAATATATACAGTACATGTTAATCATCAAATGCGTGTAATTTTGTCTTTGCTCTGTTTTAACCTTGTGGCTTAATCCTAAGACGTGTGCATTAAAAAAACAAGGTATTACGACATTATTATGAAGAACCACAAAGGAGGTAAAGTACTAAATATGGAGGAAACGGTGAATAGGTAGAAAATATTATGTTATATGTCATATAATATTTAAAAACACCAAATGTGAATTGCCGGGTTTCTAACCTACTGTACCGATTCGCATAGCATTTGGCAGTCCACCTTCTTATCAACTTGGCCAAAGTGGCTTCTACATAAGGCAAAACTTACTCAAATCCCATCATTCGACATACGACCTTGGCGTCATTGTTGTCAAAGTTGTCATCACATACGGTTCCCCAGACGCCATCTACCAGAATCTCAACACGTCCTTCATTGGCTGGAATTTCCGTCGGAAGCTCATCCTGAATTAGTGAGTTGATCAATCGAATCCTGGATGAATCATGTTCTGGTCTTGGATCTGGAGAAGTAATTTCATTGATTATAGGTTTGATGTGTCTTGTTCCTTAATGGTCGATTTTAATCGAAAACTGATTAACAGTCGGGCTCTAATGATGTGATAATTGATTTTAAAAATTCATGATCGACTGTCGCAGAAAATATTATCTAAAACTGTTACTCCAGTTTAGATGATGGAATTTATGTACCTATGTTGGGGTTGTTATATTTGCCAATATGTACACACACAGATATTAAATAGTATTAAAGACAATATTAGGAATTTGTCGTGTGTATCCTGGTGAAGACGATAATAGGTTCATGGTCCTTAAAATGCATCCTTCTTACATTCATATAATTCTAACCAATTCTAGAAGTAAAAATTCATTGCTTCGTGCAAACCAATTTTAACCGATGATCGATGATGAAATTTCAACTGATTCCCAACCCAAACTTTAATATTGCTATTATCTTCCATTTTATCCAAGTATTTAAACACAAAGAAACAAATGTTTTATTTAACGACACACTCAACACATTTTATTTACGGTTATATGGCGTCAGAGAGGAAACCCGCTGTCGCCACTTCATGGGCTACTCTTTTCGATTATCAGCAACGGTCTTTGATATAGCAGTCGTGGTGCACTGGCTGGAACGAGAAATAGCCCAATGGGCCCACCGATGGGGATCGATCCCAGACCGACCGTGCGTCGAGCGAGCCCTTTACCACTGGGCTACGTCCCGCCCCCATTTAAACACAAATGCTTGTTTTAATCTAAGAGATAACTGCTTTTACTTCTGTTTTGGCCTGTACTTGTTTTTCTATAACATTGTATAAACAAACAGGCCAAGCCTAAATATATAAATATACTGACACACAATGAAAACGCAAAACAGATATTTTTCGATATTTTGTTGTGATTAATGAAAAATATATTTATTGGACTTAAAATAACAATTTATGAGAGGAAGCCATTGGTTGATACTTTTGTCTGGGTTTTAATCCTGGTTTTGTTCTCGTTACACATACAATAGCAGAAACACACAAAATGGTATGAAATGCGTCCACTACATGCTCAATCATGCTACATGCAATGCACGTGAAATGCCAGTATGTGGACACATAAAAGTCACGTAACGGTGTCATATTCCTCGTCACATTAAGAATGTCACGACTCGGAGAAGAACAAAGGGAGCGAGCGTTGGGCATGGTTCAAGGCGGGGGGGGGGGGGGGGGGGACTTCGCAAAGCCAAGTTGCTAGGACCTTCAGAGTCCATCCATCAACTATTGGACGACTTGTTGAACGTCATCAACAGACCAGGAGTGTCCGTGATCGACCTCGACCTGGTCAACGTCCCGTTACGACCCCACGCCAAGACCGGCAGATTCGACGACACCACCTCCGTGACCAGTTCAGAACTGCGACGATGACAGGAAGCAACACGATAGGACGTCATGGAAGGCCTATCTATCCGATGACGGTCATCCGTCGACTCAGAACGGCTGGACTCAGATGCAGACGCCCGTACAAAGGTAACATCATGACACTGCGACATCGTGCTGCGAGACTACAGTTTGCTCTCCAGAATGGTAATCATCCACCAGCCTTTTACCGGAGCACTGTTTTCTCAGATGAGTCCCATTTCTCTGTCTCCTTTGCCGATGGAAGAGCACGTGTGTACAGGAGACTCCATGAACGGTACGCTGACGGATGTGTGAGGGAACGTGATCGGTTTGGCGGCGGTTGTCTGATGGTATGGGGGGGGGGGGGGAGAGGGAGGGGGCAATCAACTGTGATTTCAGGAGTGATCTCATCATTGTCCACGATGCCCTTACAGCCCAGCGTTATGTTGACGTTATTCTAAGACCAATTCTCCAGCCACTTTTGCGCCGTCACCGAAGACCAGGAGGTCCCCTTCTGTTTCAACAAGACAATGCCCGTCCACATACTACAAGAATTACCCAGGCATTCCTGCAACAAGCCGGTATCATCGTTATGAACTGGCCCGCCGTTTCACCGGATTTGAACCCAATTGAACACATGCGGGATGAGTTAGGACGTCGTGTACCACCGCGTAATGTCGCTGAGCTTGCATAGGTGTTGTAGGAGGAGTGGAGGAACATTTCTGTGGTTTATTTAAGATGTGTGTGTGTTGGGGGGGGGGGGTGAATTTTTCGATTACAAATGCAACTCGATTACTGATGATAACTGGCCATGTTTCCATGTTAATGTATCTCATGAATACCAGTCATTAATGTCATATTACATTATCCATCAATTCATTAATAGTTTGTCGTTATTTGCAATGAAAATTTGTTTTGCGTTTTCATTGTGTTTCAGTATATATGTCTTTTAATGCGAAGTTTAATTTTGTAAAGTCCTTTGATTCATTATGACAATTTTATCCTACAAGTCATAGACTACTTTGTTCATATTTGACATATTGGGAGAGGATTGCATAGGTTAAGCTCCAACCATTTGTATTTCATTAAATGTTCATACATTTCATGAAAGGTGATTTGTTTGGAGTACATTACTTTCAATAACTAAGAACTGACACAATAAGTTTTTATTCATGCAAGTCTAAACCGAAAAAGAAGAGAAAAAACCGCAGAAAAAACCCAACCAAACCCAGAAAAACCAACCAAACCCAAAAGGTGTTCACATTGTCGACACATTGTTGTGCATGCGCGTACGAGACAGAGGGCAGGAAAGGGAGGCAATTTTCGTTCATAGCTATAGAATAAAGCTTTGTACATTTTAGAAGT
>NC_054701.1:86361706-86413364 GCF_016097555.1 Gigantopelta aegis
TATAAACCTTTATTATTAAAAAGTAAAGTTTGTTTTATTTAACGACGCCTCTAGAGCACATTGATTTTTATCTTATCATCGGCTATTGCACGTCAAACATATGGTCATTCTGACATATTTCTTTAGAGGAAACCCGTTGCCGCCACATAGGCTACTCCATCCGATAAGCAGCAAGGGGTCTTTTATGTGCACTTTCCCACAGACAGGACAGCACATACTACGGCCGTTGATGAACCAATTGTGGACCACTGGCTGGAACGGAAAATAGCCCAAACTACAAATTGGTCTACTGTGAAGGATCGATCCGACGACCGACCGCTTCACAGGCGGACACGCTACTGCTTGAGCTACATCCCGCTCCCTTATTATTAAAACCTGCAATAAGAGTGACCGACGGGTTGATACGTGACGTCACAGTGTGAAACTGAATTGCATCTCGATACGATTGAATGAATGAATGAATGAATGTTTAACGACACCCCAGCACGAAAAATACATCGGCTATTGGGTGTCAAACTATGGTAAATGCAAAAACAATGTTTTATGATCAACAGCAATATAAAAAATCAATAGTTAAATTAAAACACAGTGTAAAGAACTGTGCACAAATACAAATATCACAGATAGATAAAATTAAAATTTAGAATAAAACTCACTATCACGTAAACATTGCAATAAAAGTTCTGGATGGAATCGAAAGGATTCCATCACAGTTCGTGGTCCAAATATATCTTTTCGAATTTCTTTCAGAAACTAACACTCCACCAAAATGTGACGCACAGTCAGAGTACACTGACAGTGCTCACACTGAAGTGGAGGATCTTTCTTTAAGATAAATGAATGGGTCAAGTAAGTATGACCGATGCGGGCACGACACAAGACTATTTTATCCTTCCTGCACTGTCTATAGGAGAACTGCCACTCTCCCAAGACTGGCTTGATAGCATGAAGCTTGTTCGCAACCTCACCGTCCCAATCACGTTGCCAAGTCGAAAAGATAAATTGATTGATACTATATTTAAAATCAGTATAAGGTACACCAACCCTGGCATGAGGCAAATCCAAAGCAGACTTGGCAGCAAAATCTGCCTTTTCATTACCCCTGATGCCAACATGGCTGGGCACCCAACAAAATACAACATCTTTATTGGCAATAGATAAAAATAGACACATTTTCGTAACACCATCCCAATTAAGGGATGGTCCAGCTTCATATTGCGCAAAGCATGGAGACACGAAAGTGAGTCAATAAAAATAATAAATTTGGATACATTAGAATCCTTTAGTTTTTTCCAAGGCTTTAATGACTGCCCAAACTTCAGCACTAAAGATAGATGCCAAGTCAGGCAGTCGCATGGAAATGATAGTGTCTGATGGAAAGACTGTTGCACAAGCCACAGAATTCCCATCCCGTGATCCATCTGTATACACAGGAATGTAATCACGGTACTCGTCTTGAATTTCCAGGAACAATTGCTTATAAACTACAGCATCTGTACGATCTTTCTTCAGATGCGAAAGATCAAACACAATTTTAGGTGTTGTAACACACCAAGGTTGTAAAACAAAATATGAAGGAGTTTCCAAAGTGTCAGTTAAATCAATGTCGGAAAGCGACAAAAAACTCTTAATGCGAAGACCTAATGTACGAATAGCATTTAACCTTGTATCAAACAACTTCATATATTTGTTATTAAACACCGCATCATGTGTTAGATGTTTTGGTAAAGATTTAATCTTGGCAGCATACTGCAGAGAAAGCTTGGCACGTCTAGCACCCAAACAAGGTTCATGACCCAGTTCTGAAATTCGACGCCATGTGAGAAAATCCGCGTACCACATGGCTGCACAAATCATAATTCGGTTTGCATCACGAATAGTACTAGACTTTAGGTTGGACATTGATCATCGATATGATCAAAAGCAGTGGCGTAGCGAGGAGGAGGGGGCACGGGAACATCCCCCAATCAAACCTAGTTACTTTATTTTACTGCATTAAATTTTATAAAATCATACATACATACATACATTACATTACGCCCCCCCCCCCCCCCCCCCATCAAATACTGGCTACTCGCAACAAAATACCAAGTCCAATCCAATTTCTTAGAATATGTTAAATTATGTCTTAGTAAAACAAGAAAATCAAACAACCAACGTTTTAATACTGTTTGCAACCCGATTCTTCCGTTTAATTTTTTAAAAATATTTTTAAAAGATATAAACCTAAGTAAGCAAATATACATAATATTAAATCACACTACAACCGTTCCTATGTCTTAAACAGATATTTAGTATTGGGGTTTGACTTCACTTCACAATTATCGGGAAATTATTATTCTCTACAAATTCAAAACTATTAAAGACCTATCTTTATTATGGTTTCAATATAAAATTTTACACTGGGTAACAGCTACAAATATATTTTTTAATAAAATAAAATATGTTGATTCTAATATTTGCGATTTTTGCCATCTTATGCCAGAAACACTGGAAAACTTATTTTATGAATGCTGTAAAGATACAATCCTATGGAAAGCAGTAGAAGAATGAGCAATAAAAACGTGAACAATTTCATTTGGATAAAAACATGGTTTTATTTGGTAGGGGAGATCACTGCACTCACTTTAAGGAGTGCCCTGATTACAGGAGAGCGGTCCGCCTTATGGCGAGAGTGGTTGCTCCGGTGTCTACTATGGGTAGGCAGGCCGATGTCCCTCACCGTCCTGCCTTGGTAACTGGCGCATGGCAGACTACAAAGACTGAGCCGCTGAATGTCGCTAATGCCACCCAGTCTACCAAATCTAAAACTTACGCCGGCGCTGCCTCTGGGCCAACAAAATCAAATTTCGAACAACCGATTACTGTGCTCGATTTGGTTAGGATTATTTCTGGCATTTTTCTGACCCGAGACATTCCAAAAGCCCCAATTAAAAAAATATTTCTAAATGACATTGTAGTGGCGTCTAGAGATGCGTGCAGGGTCCTGAATGATCACCTGGCCATTAAGATTAACTCAGCTGCCATTGAAACACGTAGTGTTTCATGGTATAAGGCCAGGGATCTTGTTGTTCTGGAGACGCGAGCTAACACTAGTGTAGATTAACTTTTTATAGTTTTCTCCAACTAGTACTGTTCCGTCCCCCATTATGTCGTTACATATTAATACTAAGTATAATATTGATATTAATAAAAGTGGTGTTAACGGTGTTAACACCAATAATAATAAGAAGGTTGACCATCTAGGGCTTACCATTTTACAATGGAATGCCAGAAGCCTGCGCGCAAATGGACCCGAGCTTAAAAAATATTTACAATTTAATAAAAACATAGATATTATTGCCATTCAGGAGTCATGGATTGCTAATGTTACAGATAAAATTAAACGTACTAAATTATTCGTTGAATACAAAATTTCAGGTTACACCGGACTCTTTTTTACGAATGACAATAGTACTGGGGGGGGGGGGGGGGGTGGCTACCTTTGTCAAAGATAGTATCTCCCACTCTCAAATTAAGATAACCAGGGGTCACACAGGAATCGAGGCGGTAGGAGTAACCATACATGCTAAATCTGGGGATATTAATATATTTAATTATTATGTACATCCTACTACTTCCGGTACTAAGTATAAATTAAATGATTTTCTGGCACCAATTGGTAACTATGATAAAAATTTAATTATTTTAGGGGATTTTAATTGTAAAAATAAATTATGGGGTTCTAAAGTTACCAATCTTCAAGGCCGTACTGTGGATACCTTTATTGAAAAATTAGGGTTAGTCTGTTTAAACGATGGAAGTAGTACCTTTCTTTCGGCCTCCTATCATACTTGGTCCTGTCTTGACATTACCTTGGTGTCGAGCACTCTGGCTGCAGGTTGTGAGTGGGAGGTCCTTGATGACCTGGGTAGTGACCACCTTCCAATTAAAACCAAATACAATATCTCGGATTTATGGATTAATAAAACTAAATATAAATCTAAATGGAATTTTAGTAAAGCAAACTGGTCCCAGTTTGGGCGACTGTGTGCCGAATTAGATCATGAGCAGATTAGAGATTTAAATATTGATAAATTAATAGTAATTTAACTAAAGCTATTATTAATATTGCCAAGCAATCTGTTCCGGTCTTTTCCTTTAAAAAGAACCATAACCCAGTCCCTTGGTGGACTGAGGAACTTACTAAACTAAAGAAATCTAGAAATAAATGTAGAAAAATGTTGCGGAAAGCTAATACTGAGGAAAATATTAATAATTTTAAGGACAGTAAATATAAACTTAAACTCAGTATTAGTAAAACTAGACAAGCCTCATGGACTCAGTTTTGTGGTTCGCTTAACAGGAACTGTAATGTTAAAGAGGTGTGGTCAAAGATCAAAAGGGTGAAAGGGAAGCCATCTAATATTAAAACAATTCTTAAAAATAATGTTAATTGTAAAACTAACCAGGATAAAGCTAATATCTTAGGAGCTGCTTTTAGAAATAATTCTTCCACTAATAATTATAATAAAGAATTTCAAGATAGGAAAATTACTATTGAAAAGAATAGTCCGATCCCTCATGAACCCTGCTCCTTGAAGGATGACCTACCGTATAATGCACCATTTAGATTCCAAGAACTTCTTAGTGCTTTTGGTGGCCGAAAGGCCACGGCTCCTGGCCCTGATAATTTTAGTTATATTTTTCTGAAAAATATGCCCACCAAAACTCTAGAATTATTCTTGGAATTGTTTAATTTAATATGGAGTGAGGGATACCTGCCACTTGAGTGGAAACACGCAGAAGTGTTTGCACTCCCCAAGGTGGGTAAGGATCTCTCCCTCCCTACTAATTATAGACCAATTTCATTAACATCAAGCAAGACCATGGAATCTATGGTAAACACTCGCCGTATCCACTTTCTGGAGGTAAATAGTTTGTTGTCTACCTTCCAGAGTGGTTTTAGGAAACATCACTCCACCACCGACCATATTGTACGTCTTCAAACCGAGGTAAAGGATGCCATGCGGAATGGACACAAAGTTGGTGGAGTGTTTGTGGATATAGAAAAGGCTTATGACATGGTCTGGCGAAGCGGTTTGTTAATGAAAGCGTATAAAATGGGGGTAAAAGGTGCAATGTTCACTTTTATTTCACAATTTTTAATGCAGAGAACATTTGCAGTTAATGTTAATGGTTTTTCTCCCCAATCTTTACATTGGAAAACGGTATCCCACAAGGCTCAGTGATAGCAC
This sequence comes from Gigantopelta aegis, assembly GCF_016097555.1. Taxonomy (NCBI): domain Eukaryota; kingdom Metazoa; phylum Mollusca; class Gastropoda; order Neomphalida; family Peltospiridae; genus Gigantopelta; species Gigantopelta aegis. The sequence goes on from NC_054701.1 coordinate 86,366,944, forward strand.
CCACCCTGTTTGCGATTTTTATTAATGACTTGGCCGAGGTGCTTATCACAAAAAACAAAAGTATTAAATCTAAGGTAAGTATCGGTCTCTTTGCAGATGATACAGCCTTCTGGAGAATCTCAAATAATTATGAGGACCTTCAAAAAGATCTCCAGGTAGATGTTAATAACTTAGCCCTATGGTCCAGAGCTTGGGGTGTTACCATTTCCATAGCAAAAACTAAAAGTATCATCTTTCATAAGAAAGGGCAGTTTAAATCGATTTGTGACCTTAAATTAAAATTTAACGAAGTGATCATTAATCATGTGCAATCAGTCAAATTTCTTGGAGTAATCTTTGATCACAATCTTAGTTTTGGGGAGCACATTACTGAGGTGACTGGTAACTGTACTATATACCTTAATTTCTTAAGGGTACTATCAGGCACACCATGGGGCGCAGATCGAAAAACTCTGCTTATGATCTTTGAAGCATTCATTGTGTCGAGACTGCAATATGGCGCACAGGCCTTTGGCTGTGCTAGCCAGACCCAGCTCAGGAAACTTGATAGCGTATATGGTAGGGCTCTCAAAATTATAGTTGGGGGTGCTATCTGTACGCCATATGATAGTGTTCTTGTTGAGCTGGGAGTAATGCCATTAGCCCTTAGGAGGATCAGGCAAGGTTTAAAATATATCAACAAAATACGTAGTCTGGTGCCTGATTCTCCTGTCAACCAACTTAAACCTGTACTACTAATTAAAAATATTAACAGAGATAGGGACATATTGTTATTTCATATCTTAATAAGTTTGCTAATGACTTTGGGATAGTCGGCCTTCCATTGGTTAGTTTGGGGATTAACCCGACTTTCCCGTGGCAGGCGTGCTGCCCCAGGGTTCATTACCACGTCAGGGAAAATATTATTAAAACAGAAAATCTCAATTTCAAGAAAATAATTTTTCAGGCAGTGGTTGGGGAACTCTACCCGGATGTGGTTCAGATATACACAGACGGGTCGAAGGACCCAATCACTGGTAAAACAGGGATCGCCTTTATTGTTAAAAATAGTAATAAAAACCCGATAGCTATTAGGGCTAGGCTGTCGGATAATATATCAGTTTATACCACCGAACTCATGGCCATACTGTATTCCCTGAAGTGGGTTGAAAGATATCATAATTATAATGGCCCTAGCAGATATGTTCTTTTCTCTGACAGTCTCAGTTCCTTGCAGGCAATCAATGGCGCCCATAGTGTCAGACCCGAAATTATTTCTAAAAATTGTCAAAAGCTATAATAAATTGTTGGATAAAGGAATTGAGCTAGCCATGGAATGGGTCCCAGCTCATATTGGAATAACTGTTAATGAGTTGGCCGATGCGACGGCTAAAAGGTGTTTGCTGGACCCAGTAGTCAGTGTACCAGTGGAACATAACTTTAATGAAATAAACTCAATAGCTGACCCACACTTTGGTAACCTGTGGCAGACCGAATGGAACCACAGAGCCAGAGTGTGGCATTCTTATATTAAACCAAGGGCGACCACCCCTGGACCGGTTTCATTTAATGTCAAAGCAACTAAAATTATTGCAAGATTACGTATGGGTGTCTCTTCGGGATTAAACGATATCAGATTTAAAATTAAGAAAATTAATTCATCCAACTGTGTTAATTGTAAAGTTGTTGATAGTGTTAACCACTATCTTCTTGAATGTACTAAATATACTAAATTCAGAAGTAAATGGGTAAATTTCTTTAATGTAAACAATATAAAGTTTAATGCATTTAATGTATTAAACCCATCTAAAGAACATAAAATGACAATCGACAGGTTAGTGGTCGCCTTTGTTTATCAAACTAAAATATATATATATAAATGTTTAATATAGATTGGGCAGCGCCTATCGCTGGTAGGGGTGGGGGGGGGGGGCGGCCGCCGCTAAGGCATTGTTATATTGGTGCGAAGACGGCCGCCTGCCGCCATGCTGGACGTGTATGGTGCTGCTCTTTTCCTTCCGATGGTTGCTCTTGGGCGTGTCAGTATTGCTCTTTAAACTTTAGTTGCCTCTTCTCCCTTAGGGATTTGGAAGGACGTTGACCGCCCCTTCTCTCCACTTCTCGGAATCCTCCGTGTCTTTGTCGCGCCTGGCAGGCTTTGGAGTAGGCGTTTCATTTTATTTTAAACATGTACCGAATTTTAAACTGTATATACCTTTATATATAACTATTTTTATAATGTCTATATTATTATGTATGGTTGGTGATGGATGAATGTTTTATTACTCCGAGCTGATAGTTGGGGGTGCGTTATCTGGCAGTAACAACCCCCCTTCTCGCCGGTCAAATATATTGTATAAATCGTTTCAATTTTTATTTTGGTGTTTATTTTTTAAATTAAATAGGTTACCAGCGTGCTCTTTTAAATATGTGTTTTTTATGATAAGTTATTTATGTTTTTAACCTCTTTTTATAATAGGAAATAGGAATTTAATAGGGCGGTGCGCTGCTCCTATCCTAGGGTATGCAACATGGTTCTATACCATACTTGTATGCGCTAGGTTTCTAAATTAAAGTGGTGCCAGCATCTGATGAATGGCATAACGTTCTGTTTCTCCAGGATTATGGAGAGGCGCCCCTGGACTTGGAATCGCCAGGATACGTTTTTATATTGCCAGACTCACCAGACGCTCAACTTTCCCTGTTTAAATACTTTTTTTTATTTTTTTTATTTTTTTAAATTTATTATTATTATTATTATTATAATTTTTTTTTTTTTTTCCTTCTCTGGTAGAATCGTTGGCCCTTGGGCCTAATTTTTGATGGGGGCACCGAGACTGGAGGGCACGACTGTTGGGTTAGCCGGGGGGGTGCTGGGTGGGTGGGGGATACTCCACCGGAAGATGGTTAGGGCGGTAGGCGTAGGCGGTTTTGGTCGTAAGAGTTGTTAGGTTTGTCCGGGGGACTGCCCCCCCCCCCCCCCCACCCCCCCGGAACCTTCTCCGGTTTCGGCCAAACCGAAGTCCCCAATACGATGGGTGCCCCTAAGGATGGGGGCACCGAGACTGGAGGGCACGACGGTTGGGTTGGCCGGGGGGGTGCTGTGTGGGTGGGGGATACTCCACCGGAAGATGGTTAGGGCGGTAGGCGTAGGCGGTTTTGACCGTAAGGGGTGTTAGGTTTGTCCGGGGGACTAAATCCTCCCCCCCCCCCCCCCGGAGCCTTCCCCGGTGCCCCTAAGTAAAACATATTTCCCTATTAAAAAAACCTTTTAGTCACCTGCCACCCCTATTTTGAGGGCTAATTAATATATTTAAAAAAACATTTTAAAATATATTTATATTTAGGACTGCCCGATCTAAATTTGCGTTACAAATTGTTAGTTGTTTGCTGTATATTAAATATTGTTTGGGAAAATAACGCACAAAATTATTTATTGTAAAGTCCTTTTTCCCTGTTTGTTTAAATATCAAAATTGCCCCAGTAATTGTTCTGTCCAGGTTGGACTACTGGCATCCGGTGGCCGAACCTGGGATAGACATGCTCGAAACCTTCGTGGTATAGGAGCATGTAAATATTTTATTGATTGATTGGTATCGTAAATGAAAAGCATTGTTTTATTAATTGGTGGATTATTTATATATATATATATATATGTATATGTATATGTATATATATATATATATATATATATATATATATATATATATATATATATATATATATATATATATATATATATATATATATATATGTGTGTGTGTGTGTGTGTGTGTGTGTGTAGGGCTAGCCCTGGGTTGCCATTTTTGTTCGCAAACAAATTCGCCAATCTTCAATTTCTTTCGCCAATCTAAATATATATAAATGTAACATGTTGACATTTCAGTCAAAAGATATTTTTTTAAATCTCGTTCTTTATGATAATATAGTATATGCTAAAATGTACTTATTATTCAGTTTACGTCTTGTAATCTAATAATGAAATGCTGCTGATGTCTAGGGCTGGCTGTAGCCCAGTGGTAAAGCGCTCATATGATGTGCAGTGAGTCTAGGGTCGATCTCCATCGATGGGCTCATTGAAGTCAGTGCACCACAAGTGGTATATATCACAAAAGAGGCAATTTTACTTATTGTATGCATCAGATAATGAATTGTATGTTTCTCTGTAATATGAAAGAAGCAAGTGAATTTTGATCCGATATATATGTTCCCCAAAAGATTCACCGGACTAAGATATACACTATACATATATTTTTGCACCAAAAGTGTGAAATGTAAGTACCGGTACATAATGTTTATAATGTCATAATGTCATTTCGTACCAGAGTCATTTCATACCATCCATTTCGTACCATAGTTTATGGTCATTTCGTACCATAGTCGTTTCGTACCATAGTGCTTTGGTCATTTCGTACCATAGCCATTTCGTACCTACATTTTACCATCTCGTACCATAATGGTTGGTCATTTCGTACCATAGCCATTTCGTACCTACATTTTACCATCTCGTACCATAATGGTTGGTCATTTCGTACCATAGTCAACTGACGAATAAACGTTGACGTGTAAACATACCTTGTTAAAGTAAGCAAAGGTTTAAATGAATAAAGGTTTAAATGAATAAGAAGTAAATTAACGATGAAATGTGTTTCAGTGGCCATTAACCCTATTGAATTCACTTTTCTGAATATATGTATATTGCCACATAAAGGTGATAGTTTAATTTTGAGACGAACTGACAAGTAACCCATGACACTGATGATCATTTCATATGATACAAGAACACCCCCCCCCCCCCTCCGCCATCTTATATAGGCCTACGGCCTAATATTTACAATCAACAGTCGCATCAGTATTGATGTAGAATATCACTGTGTTGTCTAGTCTGTGATTGCGTACAACAAAATATATACAATCTTAAAATAATTATAACTTTATTTTACAATTTCATAACAAAACACAGCACTATACTCAAGCTACAATTAAGACACTCTTGAAATCACCAGCGTTGCGGTTTCAGACATCAGCGACATGCACCAATCTGAAACAGATTTTCAACAGGCGGCCGACGCTGATTTTCCCATCACTATAAAGTGCCCAAGTTTCGAAGAGCACCTTTTGTGTGACTGGCACCCTTCCACAATAAATGATTGAGGTACGAAATGACTTTGGTACGAATTGACTGGTTACCTTTATAACATGTCCATATACCACTAAGGTTTCAGGTATGTCTGTCGCGGGCCAAGTCTCTGGATAGCCAGTGCGTATGATTTATAAGTGAATACTGTTCATAATTATTATGGTGACCAACTCAAGATTATAGCCAGTCACCCAAAATAAAGACAAAGGAAACGTCTATGTTACTGTTATCAAAACATTGGCGTGTGACAGTCTTTCACAAGTGAAAAAAAAACGCTTTTTCATTTTCACACCGGTTTCGAAAGTTTTGTATTTCTGTACAAGGGGCTGATGGATGTATCATGTCGGCGCTAGTATTATATCAGTAGATATAGCACACATGAATTATAATTTCGCCATTTAATGTGTTTGAAATATAATCTGTAAACGTAGAAAGTTTTAACTAATAATGATTGTATATAAGTGATCAAACATTTAATATAAAAAAATGCAACATGTCTTAAATAATATTTCATTTTATTTAATCGCGTTTTCTAGCTTTACGACAAGCAGCTGGCAGTACACTACTGAATAGTAGACTGGCCACGTGGACATGCAAATAGCGCTTATTCACACCGTGAGGCGGATCAACTGAACAAAACTGGTTGAAAATGTTTGGTTCTAAAAATCGACTTAGAATTTTATTTTTCGCAAATTTTGTCGCTAAACCGAAAATTCTTTCGCAATTTTTTTTTTCGCAATTGGCGACTTTGGCCAACGACAGCGCGAGTGTGTGTGTGTGTGTGTGTGTGTGTGTGTGTGTGTGTGTGTGTGTGTGTAGAATGCAATTACAAACATCGCCAATTTTCTATAAACAATTTTTTTTTTGGGGGGGGGTGCGGGGTGGGGTGTTGTTGGGGTTTCGTGTTATTGTTTTTTTGTGTGTGTGTTGTTGGTTTTTTTAGGGGGGGGGGCAGTTAATGAATGTAAGAACCACGAAAGTAATGTGGGAATGTCAATTAATTTGTGTGTAGCTTATAAATGCGCCGTTGTTGGCTTGGCCCAGGTTCAGTCAGCTACCGTTCGCGAACTATTTCGATGGTTCCTGAAGTGGCCATTTGGTGAAGCACATAAACTAGTCTAGCGGACGTTGTTTGTTTTTGTTTTTTTTGGGGTTTTTTTGCTCGGTCTGGCTGATCTCTGTCCAGATGGATGTCACTTCAGACCATACATAAGAACCTGTCCTGGAGTGACTGTGTACGCTGAAACGGCGCAGCAGCAACATGACTAGATGCGGCTGGGCACTGCTACAGTAGCTTAGTTGTGCACTTGCAGTCAACGGGTACCCAACACTAAAACAGATTGGCAAGTATCATGATGTTCACCTGCACTCTCAACCCATAAACTACTAATTCTTAAAGTTACTTTGTCATCTTATAAAACTACATGGCATATCTTTCCACAAAGCGCTCCCTCATTTTTGATCAATTAAGTAAAGAAAAATTAGATATTTGTCTACAAGAAATTCACTTAAAATTTATGATAACGATAACACTAAAGATTTGTTTAAAGATTTTAAAGGGGACAGTTTTTCTAAATTCGTGTAATATAGGTCGAATATTTTATTCAGAGAAGGGTTAGAAATTAAAGTGATTAATACAGAATGGAGAATTTTAAGTTTACTTTGCCAACTTGGGAGCCAGGTAATTAACATAGTTAATCTGTATTGTCCAGTGAGCCCATGCCATAGGGCTGAGTTTATTGCAAGCTGTGTAGATTACTTCTTTACGACTCATGACCAACGAACCGTGTCCAACCACATTGTGTGGACAACGCTACGCCCGACCGGACAGGATAAAAAAAAAACCCAAGAGCTTAGGATCACTGTAAAAGAACTCAACACAATAATAGACGAACATGCATTACAGGACGCTTACAGACATTTATACCCAGACAAGGTTATATTGGACAGACAGCACGAAGTCCCGAACTTGACCGCCGGACCCCTCATCAGCTCGCCGTAGGCGCCAACCTCTCATCAGCTCGCCGTAGGCGCCAACCTTTCTTAGGACAGGTAACTTCCTTTTTGGGGCTTATTTGGACTTTAAATTTTTCGACCGCGTTTCAAAATTCTTATGATTTTTTTTTTGTAAACAGTCCAACGCACTTTACTTTGGCGCCCGTTCAATTGCTCAAATCACCTTAAAACCTTTTAGGCCGAGGATTCAAAAATACTTTTTGATTTAATTTCTCAGTCCAGACATCAGCAGGTTTCTCACTTTAGGACCATTAAATTTTATTCTGCCCACTTCAAACTTACCCCCCCCCCCCCCCCCCCCCCCTCCTGGCCCGGACTTAGTCACTGGCGAAAGTCAGAGATTAATCCCGTGACAGGCGTGCGTGAAACCTTCGTGGTATATATGCACGTGTAAAAATTTACCATGACCCAGACAAGGCCTCCTACACATAACAGTAAAGCACACGAAACGCATTGATCGTATTTTAATATCGGGGCAGTTTATTTCTGGCCTGAAAGAAGCTGGTGTCTCTCAGTGTTTTTACACTGACCACAGGCGTGTATGGCCGAGAATAACAAAGGACCGGGACTGGGTATTTAACAATAGTGTTTTGAACGAAAAATTACGTAAATTTAATTAACGACTTTTGGCGTACATGGCAATCGGAAAAGAGGAATTATAATGATTTATTGTTTTGGAGGGACTTGGGTAACACAAAAATCAAAACACTGACCACTGACTATTGTAAACAAAAACTTAGGGCTGAAAGGACTTACAACAAGATGAAATTTTTCTAACACAGCTAGACTCACTTGGACGATTACTCAGAATTAATCAATGTACAAAATAAGATTAAAGATTACGAACAGTTACAATTACAATGGGGCTAGAATTAGGGCCAAGGTTAATGAAATTGTTAATCTTGAAAAACAAAAAGCCAATAATAAATTTATGAATTCTTTAATAACTGAAGACGGAACTGTAATTGACACACAAGACAAAATTTTAAATGAAGCAACAAATTTGTACAAAACATTATACAATCTGAAAAGATGTACGTTGGTAGTGATCTGGTATATGTAATTAATGATGCTTTTAATAAGGAAATACTAACTTTTACCATGCGCCGTGGTGTAATTGTATTAATTTGGAAACGTAATGAAAAAGTAACTTCATAAAAACTGGCGAACCATCTTTTTTATTAAATTGTGACAACAAAATTATCACTAAAGTTTTGTCTATTAGAATTAGAGATTTGTTTTACCAAAAATTATTCACCCAAATCAGAAATGTGCAGTCAAAGGCAGATCAATTCATGACTGAGCATCATTGATAAGAGACTTAATAGAATATGTTAATTGTAATAATTTACCTGGGCTAATACTTTCCCTACATCAAACAAAAGCTTATGATAGAGTAGAATGGGATTTTCTGTTTAAAAATTTAATTTTGGGCCAAATTTGATTAAAATGATAAAAACATGTTACACTGATATCCAATCAGCTGTTAAGGTAAATGGGTATGTATTTAAATTCCTTAATCGTTCTCGGGGTATTAGACAATGGTGCCCGATCAGCACTTTTCTATATATTTTAGTAGTATTAGACAATGGTGCTCTATCAGCACTGTTCTATATATTTTAGTAGTATCAGACAATGGTGCCCGATCAGCACTTTTCTATATATTTTAGTAGTATTAGACAATGGTGCTCTATCAGCACTGTTCTATATATTTTAGTAGTATCAGACAATGGTGCCCGATCAGCACTTTTCTATATATTTTAGTAGTATCAGACAATGGTGCCCGATCAACACTTTTCTATATATTTTAGTAGTATTAGACAATGGTGCTCTATCAGCACTGTTCTATATATTTTAGTAGTATCAGACAATGGTGCCCGATCAGCACTTTTCTATATATTTTAGTAGTATCAGACAATGGTGCCCGATCAACACTTTTCTATATATTTTAGTAGTATTAGACAATGGTGCTCTATCAGCACTGTTCTATATATTTTAGTAGTATTAGACAATGGTGCCCGATCAGCACTTTTCTATATATTTTGGTAGCTGAAACTTTGGTTGAAGCTGTTCGGGAGGATTCCAAAATTAATGGGTTAACTTTACCAGATGACTTCGTTAGTAAGTGGGTAGGGTACTCGGATGATGACAACGTAACTTTATCAGACCTTGACTCAGTTAACAACTTTTCAAAATTTTACATATTTATGAACGTGCATCTGGAGCTAAGGTAAATCTTCAGAAAACCAACGATTTCCTAATGGAGAAACGTAGGTATGAGAAAGACACTCCCCTTGATATAAGATGGACTAATGAAAACAATAAAATATTGGGATTTTATTTCGGCAATATTGACGTCGTTTCGGCAGATAATTAGGAACCCAAAATTAAAAAAAAAATAAAACAATTTTAAATATATGGGGTAACAGAAAGTTAACATTACATGGTAAAATAGTTGCTGTAAATTCACTCGCCACTAGTGGCATTTGTTATTTATGAAACGTTTTGGAACTTCCGGAAAAATATGCTAAACAAATTGATACAATGATTTTTTTTTATTTGGACCTATAGAAAACATTTTATATCAAAACAGCAAATTCAACTACCTAAGGAGTTAGATAACTTGGGGTTGTAAATATTCGGCTACAAATTAAAAGCACAAAGAATTAAATTTGTAAGTAGACTTTTGAGTTTAGAGGGTGAGGGAAATTGGAAATCTTTGGCAGATTATTTTTTAAGCCAATATAAACATTTAAATATTGAAAGACACATTTTAAAATGTAATATTGTAAACAAAAAAGACAATTTTAACTTGATGCCGAACATTTACAAAGATATATTACTAATTTGGGACGAACTCGACATTACACGTGACACGGAGAGCTATCAACAAATTTTTTATGAACCCTTCCATGACAACCCGACGATAAGTAATAAACAATACAAAAATATACGTAGCGAAGAATTAAATTTAGTCAGAGACATATGGGATTTGGGGATGAACGACTTTATGGACTTCGCTGGTTGCTCGACTAGTGTGGCATTATCGCCAAATAAAAGACCTACAGGACAACTTTCCGCGACCTTTATTGTAGACGTTAAAAAATGAAGACCCCTATGATGGTGACCTAGACGCCATCTTTCGTATCAACGTAGGTGATGCGAACAAAGACGTGACAGTCGTGAAAACTAAGGACATATATGCAGTTTTGCTATTACGAACTCACGAAGACGCATCGTTTAAGTCCAAATGGGAAACCATATTCACTGAAAACATAAATTGAAAAAATGTTTGGCAAACACCAAATTCCGGATTAATTGAAAATCATGATTTTGACTTAATTTATAAAATGATTAGGAATGTAATTGAAGTTAGAAAAAACCCTACATGTATGGAAAATTGAGTCTAATCCATTGTGCCTTGTGTGCGATGGACCGGCCTCAGTGGAGCATTGGTTAAGCCATTGGACTACAGGCTGGTAGGTACAGAGTTCGCAGCCCGGTACCGGCTCCAACCCAGAGCGAGTTCTTAAGGGGTCAATGGGTAGGTGTAAGGCCACTACACCCTCTTCTCTCTCACTAACCGCTAACCCATTGTCCTGGACAGACAGCTCAGATAGCTGAGGTGTGTGCCCGGGACAGCGTGCTTGAACCTTAATTGGATATAAGCACGAAAATAAGTTGAAATGAAATAAAGTGTGCGATGGAGTGGACTCAGTCTTACATGCCTTCTACCACTGCAATAAAACTAGATTATTCATTAAACAAATTGAACCTATTTTCAAAAAACCTTTTGGCCACAAATTCAGATTAAATCCATACATAATGATTTTTGGAATCAAACATAAAGTTAGCAACCATGCGTCGAACTTGGGAATTTTTCTCTGGAACAAAGCGATAAGGGTAATTTGGACCACACGAAAATTATTAGAGGGAAATAAGCCATGTAATGAAATGGCACTTTTAAAATACTTAGTACCGGTATATTCAAGGGTTGAAACAGACTATTTTGCTGCATTAGAACTGCCTAATAGAAGAGAAAAATTCGTGAAACACCTTCGACGCCTTCGACATTACATATCAGCTGTAATAATTATTGGTCAAATATGCAGAAACATGTAGAAAGAATAGGCCTGGGATCTTTTACATGCAGTTTCCAACAGACAGGAAAGCACATACCACGGCCTTTGACCAGTTGTGGTGCACTGGTTGGAACGAGAAAATGTTTTGAACGGATCCACTGAGGTGGTTCGATCCTGCGACGCAAGTACCTCAAGCGAGCGCTCAAACGACTGAGCTAAACCCCGCCAAGTTGAAAAATGATACTACATTGTAAGATGTATAGAAAAACGGTAGCATTTATTTTTAGTCGCTTCCGAAGAAGTAATCATTTTCTACCTGTCGAAACTGGAGATAGCAAAATGTAGAACGAAAAGACAGACATGCCTCTGCGTAACGTCAGTCTGTGTGACGAATTTCAGTATAATTTTCACTGTCCATATGTTGACAATGAAAGGGAACTATACATAGGCAAACACTTGTGTTTGACCTCAAACACCCTCAAATGGAAATAACTGTTTACTTTTCCAAATAATTAAATGTTTCGCTTAACATAAACTTATTTAGTGCATTTTAAAATATAAATAAGATGAATTCATTGCTAATCTAGTTACGTTTATAAAACAAAAATTAATAATTAATAATTAATAATAATTTTACAAAATAAACAATAAATCGTTTTTTTAAACCAAACATACATACTTTGTTATTATCAGTGCAACTCCATATCTTATTAAATATTTTTGATTTGGACTTTATAGTTTGTGTGAAAAGGACAGACACAAAAAGAAGGATTAGCTTTCTCTATATCAAAAATCACATTTGCAATTTGTATGTGCCTAATTAAAGCGACTGCCCTGAGTTTGACTATTAATTAATATTTTGTAATGACTTACTTACTTACTTACTTACTTACTTAATCCCCTTTGTGCTAAGAAGCCCATAAGGCTGTAACCAGAGATCGCCACTGCTGCCTGTCTTTTGCCAGCTTCTCCAGCAGCCCCCAGCTCAGACTGCCCTCTCGGATTTCCTTCTCTACTGTCCTCCTCCATGTTTCTTTCGGTCTTCCTCGTTTCCTTTTTCCAGGACTAAATAACGACTAAATAGAGAATAATACATGAGTGGCCTTTAGATACCATTTATCTTACAACGAGTTGTTTTAAAATGTATCTAACGAGCGACTGCGAGTTTGATACATTTTCAAACAACGAGTTGTGAAATAAATGGTATCTGACGGACACGAATGTATTATTCGATTTCTTATACAACATCAACAACATGGTTTCAAGCAACTTTTTACATCTTTTTCGACTATAAGTTATTTACAGTGCTTGCTGTCACAGACAAATGATTATCAGGTTAACTATACGTCACAGTGTAATCTATTTCGATCGTGCTGGGGTTTTTTTTTTCAATGGATATATGGCATTGGTGACCTGGTCATCACCTAGGAGCAGTCAGTCGTATGTCTTGAAATTGTTAACACACGTACATGTGTAAAGAAGTATGAGTTGTCAAAAATAGCGAATGATGTTCTCACCAACGGCTGTGTAAGAAATTGATATACTAAATACAGATTCTAATTTAGAATATCAGTGCCTGTACATTCAATGTGTTTCTCACCATCCTAATGTTTGTAGTAGCCCAGACTGGATTTGGCCTTCCAATGATTTTGTACATACGAAAAAAATATACATTAGGAAATAAAATTAAGTTTGACCTGGTAGAAACAGGACGACCAGAATCACACTTACGCCAGTACTATTTTATGCAGAAAATTAACATTTAATATGTAATTAGAGTCGTTAAAACGTCTAGGTTAGTCAGTAATATTTTAACAATTGTAGCAAACTCAGGACAGTCCTTTTAACTACAAGATATATGTACGAAGATGCACATGACTTATGGACATTACAGACTGACAGTGCTGAAAAGATGTCAAAATTTCATCTTTCGTTTTTAAAAAGCTGGTGACGTTTGAAGGTCAGAGATCCCTATTATTCGCTTGAGGTGCTTGCGTCGCAGGGTCGAACCACCTCAGTGGATCCGTTCAACTGATTAGGTTTTTTCTCGTTCCATCCAGTGCACCACAACTGGTTAAAGGTCGTGGCATATGCTTTCATGTCTGAGGGAAAGTACATATAAAAGATCCCTTGCTGCATTAAGAAAATGTAGTGGGTTTCCTCTATTGACTTAAGTCAGAATTACCAAATGTTTGACACCCAACAGCCGATGATTAATATATCAATGTGATTTAGTGATGTCGTTAAACAAAACAAACTTTATTTTTTTCTATTTCATTTCCAATATAAACCCTATCACTGGGTTATTTCCCCAGTGAGTTTGTAAACGACAATTTTTGCATTAATATAATATTTCCAAAACAGTTAAGACAAAATGAGGGATGTGTGTGTGGTATAATACACCTTTCACTTTAATGATAAGAAATCAATTTCTTATATTACTATTTTCTGGACACATGGGGTTTCTTTTAAGTTCGGAGGTTGGTTTGACAGCTTTTAAATAACGAATCTACCTTTTATTTCAGGGTCGTAGGCCTACCGATAATGTGCAGAGGAGGGCAAATGAGCCTCCCCGAAAAAAAAAAACTCTTTTAGTTGAGAAATGTCATGCTTTCACATTACAGAAGGGGGAAGGGAATATTTAATAAATAACATGTCGGTATATGTTTAAACTATGGCTATTTGATTTGTATTATATGGTTATCTAGAAACTTTCGATTGAGAAAGCTGTAAGAGTTATTTTATACCTACTTTTTCATAAACAGGACAGTACATTCCACGACCTTTAATGTACAAGTCTTTGAGCCTCGAGGCTATAGACCTCAGCGGAACGCACTTTCCTTATTACGCGCCACACACACACACACACACACACACACACACACACACACATATATATATATATATATATATATATATATATATATATATATATATTTGCACAGCAAGTACGAAAAGGAAACAGAGCTGTCGAAATATATTTGGTAACTCGCTGAACAAGAAAAATGAACTTATATCCAAATGCCGACACCCACCCACATGGATTAACACAGCCACCAAGCTAAGCCGAAACGAATAGCCCGTACCCACTGCACCTGTTGTGACGTCACTGCTTCATGACGTAACGACAGGGCAGTTACACACTACCTGATGATCGCTCATAGCGTGAAACTAAGTTGTAACAAAAGGTGTAACCGTATATATATTTATACTGGCTCCCCAAGAGGTAGAGCACTATACCAGCCACACCAGGAAGAATACTGTATTGTATTATTATAGCTTCTAGTTCTAGTCGAGCACTTTATCTCCAGTACTGGCTACAAACCTTACCATGGACACCGTAGTGCTGGGCTATTCTACTAAGAACATTCCTATTCCAACACGGAATGAATACCTAAAGAGGCTAATAGAAAAGGTGGAAAGTGTCATCAAAAGAATGCGGTGGAAAACCTTCTTCTTCGACAAAAACAACGATAGCAAAGACCAAACTGAGGACATAAATAATTAACATACTTCTAGCAAGTACGGCCTGAAGTCTAGAAAGACGCCACCCAAGGTAGAAGGGCTATCTAGGTTCGAGGAAGATATGTTTAGTATGATCGAATGCATACAATTCAGACCTGTCAACAACAGCTTCCAAGCAACCTTGAGCAATGATATCCGAAAAATCAATGCTTCAGAGCAGTTATATGTAGCTGCGGACAAAACCAGAAATATAAGATGGACAGACGCAACTACAAGAAGTTGCTTACAGAAAATATTACAAAGAAGTACAAACATGCGGAAGCAGCTATCATTTCAAAAATAGACCAAGAATTTGATAGCGCCACGCAAGCTCTAGACATAAGCGACCGCACAGATAAAATGGCGGCGAAGGCAGCTTTCATAACACTGAAGGACCACAAAGATGATTTCGAAGACAAACCATCCTGCAGACTAATCAATCCATCGAAAAGTGAAGTGGGAAAAGTAAGCAAACTGATGCTGGAGCGTATCAACAGCGACTTGAGAAAACTGCTGCCAGTTAACCAGTGGAGAAGCACCCAACACGTTTTGGAATGGTTCAACAACTTACAGGAAAAGCAAAACTTAACTTTCCTAGTTTTTGACATAGTGGACTACTACCCATCGATATCAGAAAACCTCCTCAAGAAAGCGCTAAATTGGGCAAACCAACACACTATTGTCACAGATGTTGAATACAGAACCATCGTGCACTCTAGAAAATCGCTCCTGTTCGACCATAGTTGCAAACCATGGGTGAAGAGAGACTCTCCAAACGCATTTGATGTAACCATGGGCGGATATGACGGCGCCGAGATATGCGAGCTTCTTGGGCTCCTTATTTTGCAAACTATACGGAATGAGTCAAACATCAGCAACCTGGGGCTATACAGGGATGATGGACTAGCAGTATTGAACAGACATTCGGGGTGCGAATCAGAGCGAATTAGAAAAGGCCTCGTAAAGATTTTCCAAGGACTCGGCCTCAAAATAACAGTGAAGACCAATTTAAATATCACCAACTACCTTGATACAACATTGAACCTGAACAACGGTACATGCAAACCCTACAGAAATCCAAACGACCAAACGATGTACATCGACAGGAACTCCAATCATCCACCTGCAATCACAAAGCAAATCCCACGAACTGTCAGCAAGAGAATCTCTCTCCTCTCATCAACCGAAGACATTTTTGCCAAAGCCGCCCCCGCTTACAACAAAATATTAGAAGCAAGCAACTATACAGTGAAGATAGCATTCTATCAATCAGACATGAAAACAGGAGCAAGCACCAAACAGAAAAATAGATCTAGGAACATAACATGGTTCAACCCGCCATACAACAGGAACGTAAAGTCAAAAGTGGGGAAAACATCCCTACAGCTAATAAAGAAGCACTTCCCGACCGGCAGCAAGTACCACAAACTCTTCAACAGGAACAACGCCAAAGTTAGCTACAGCTGTATGAAGAACATGAAAACGATCATACAATACCACAACGCACAAAATCATCGCCGAAGACAGCAACAAGCAAACAGAGAACAAATGCAACTGCAGAAATAAGGACGATTGAGGGAAACTGCCTCACTAAATCAGTTATATATGAAGCTGCAGTGCATACCACTAACACACCAAGCAAAACATATATAGGCCTCACAGGCGGATCCTTCAAAGAAAGGTATGCCAACCACAAGAAATTCCTTCATGCACAGCAAGTACGAAAAGGAAACAGAGGTGTCGAAATATATTTGGGAACTAAAAAGAAAAAACGCTGAGTACACAATGACGTGGCGCGTAATAAAGAAAGTGAACACCTTCAAGAGAAGCACGGGGCAGTGCAATCTATGCCTTGAGGAAAAGCTGGAAGTACTGAAAGCTATAGGGACTAACTCGCTGAACAAGAGAAATGAACTTATATCCAAATGCCGACACCCACCCACATGGATTAACACAGCCATCTAAGCTAAGCCGAAAAGGAATAGCCCGTACCCACTGCACCTGTTGTGACGTCACTGCTTCATGACGTAACGACAGGGCAGTTACACGTTACCTGATGATCGCTCATAGCGTGAAACTTTAAGTTGTAACAAAAGGTGTAACGGTATATATGTTTATACTGGCTCCCCAAGAGGTAGAGCACTATACCAGCCACATACATGTATATATAGTTTATATATATATATATATATATATATATATATATATATATATATATATATATATATATATATATATATATATATATATATATATATATATATATATATATATATATATGTATGTATGTATGTATGTATGTATACATATATTACACACACACACACTTTTATATGACACCACCAGTTATTTGCGTTAGGTACGGCCATGTACATATTGTTATTTCCCTTACATTAAAGACTGTATCATATCACCAAGAAGACCGGTAACGTACAGTGTAGCCTACAGTGTTTGTCAAGACGGGATAGTGTGCATATCCTGTAAACAGGTCTCATTTGTATAGGACGCTTTTGACCGACATTCCTACTAGAGGTGCAATGCATTACGCTCCCGGACTAGCATTTTATTTTTTGACTTTCGTTTGTTACGAATTCTCGGAACCGCATAATAAAATTGTGATTCACTGAAAATAACTGTGTTAAGTACTGTTTTTACTTGAAAGCACAAATGACACGATCGACAGTCCCATTTAAGTAAATCTAAAATGCTCCAAATTATATAAATATTCGGCCGAGCAGTCAATTCTTTTTATTTTTGGCTCGTAACTTTTTTTATTTTTTTATTTATTCTATTAACTGTTTTTACCAATTGCAATTAAAAAAATTCTGCCCACTTTCAACACTACCCCCCCCCCCCCCCCCCCCCCCCCATCCCGAGTCGGGCCACCAATCTTATCGGATGTCGTACTCAGGATGTGGTATATGGGCACGTTAAACTAGTCATCATCATCATCATCATTTAAGTAAACAATGTTTCAGCTTGCTGAACGGAGACTGCGTCGTCTTAACACTTTAGTGATTCATGTTAACGTGTTGTTGTTTTACATCGTCCTTTCTCCCTGGATCGTGTTAGATTACAGGATAGATACACAAATCTACCCATCAACTGAGGAGGGTGCATGTTCATTTGATTCCACGCAGGAATGGCGTGGTCACCGTGCTTGAAGACCTCGCTTCATTTCATCTACTTCATTTTATTGTTCACAACGAGACCAGGTGAGTTACTTATATATTTACCTTCTGTTTATATAAGCATGTCCGACTCGAGCCGTTCAGTTGCTAATGTTTTTATTCACTGTAGTCTTTAGAATTTAACACTGGGCGTTCTAGGGGATCAGCTACACCCTCTCCCTACTATGATGCAGCAAATCTTGGCATTCCTAAACACAATGATGGAGAAATTCTCTCAAAATTAGCTGACGTGAAAATCTTTCACCATGTATGTCCATCATTGTACTCACAATATTAGTTGTAATCCATGTAAAACTGTGTAGTAATTTGTTTAGAACCCTACATAGTTGTTTGGTTGTAGGTATGTCTATACCAAATAAAATCCCATAGGCGACCATGTTAACGTTTGCGTTTAAAAACACTATATGCAATACATCAACCAAACTATGACCCAGAAATATCAGTACTACAACCCCTACCTCAAAGTATTAACTGAACAAAAGAAAATAGTACCTTTCATGGCTCGCACAAAATTTGAGTACTTTTTTTACAGGTACCCCATACATGTTCCAAGCACATACATATACACACATACATACACACACATACACACATACATACACATACATACACATACATATATATGTAACCACATACACACATATACATAAATATACATACATATACCGGTATATACATACATACATACATATATGATACATATGGTAGTTATATTCATTTCATTTGTCGTCTATATTGCACAAAGATATCCATATTTGTGTTTTTTTAAATGATCTGAGGGTCAAAATGGATAGATAAAACGAGCATAGAGGGGAGAAAAGAAAGAGAAAAGGGATAGAAAGGAAAGGTTTGTCTATCAACACCCACATTTTTTTTTTTAATTTTTTTAAATAACTGCTTTAAGTGGGTGTCTAATGTAGTAAGAACAACACTTGGTATCCTAGAAATATGAATGAAGTATGGTAAAAATAGGTGAGGTTCAAAACGAAGTATGGCAAACAGTTGTTGTTGTTGGGGTTTTTTTGTGTTTTTTAAATTTATTTATTTATTTTGTTTTTTATTTCCAAACAAGCTACAAAGTTGTTGAGTTTTTTGTTTGTTGTTTTTTCTGTTATATTTTTAAAGCAAAAACTATAAAGAAAGAAAAGGTTACCAGCCTTATAAAAAGAAATATTTAGGATTTTATGTAGGCCCATCAGCACTAAAAAGGTTAAGCCACTTTCCCCAACGTTCGTCGAATTTTTTATACTCACAATTTTTAAAATAAATATATCTTTCTATTTGAAATTTGTTTTGCAATTTCGTTTTTGTAACATTAAAATTAAGACTGTTGTTTAGAATTTCATACTATAAATGTGAAGTGTTTTTTTAAATTTATTATTAACCAGTTAATTACTTTGTTCATATCACTGTTTATCATACCAAACGTAACTGTATGCTTATTCAAAGAAATTCTAACGCCCATTTTTTCAAATATCCATTCCTCCAATGCATTCCATATATATTTTATTTTATCGCAATCATAAAACAGGTGTTGTAAGGTTTCAGGGATATTTTTACAAAACTACACTTATTTGAATCTACATAGTGTATCATCTGTAAGAAACAATTTGTAGCTAAAATCCGATGGAGCAATCGATACTAAAACCATAACAGGGCTGTATCTTTTACACATTTGAAGGCTAGAGCATAAAACTTTTCCCACATACAACAATCATATGTTAAACTCTTAGATGCATATTTTGTTTGTGACTTTGGTATTACATATTTATTATTTAAAATATTGTACAAATCTTTACTTCTCGTGTTTTCATTTAGCATAATTTTCATTTTAAAGGTAATATAGGTCTTTTTGTAGGGGTGAATGTTGTATTGCTAATGTTTTGTAATGAGTGTAAGAAAGATTTTACAGCATTCACTAGCGATGCATAATTTAAAAAGTTTGTCTTTAGGTCATATCTTCCTTTAAAAGTAATATAATCAAAAATGTTTCCTTCATCATCAAGTAAGTCATTTATGAACAAAATCCCTTTGTTTATATAATTAATATACACAAATGGTTTATTGTCTTTTAGTATTTTTGTATTGTACCAAATATTCAGTCCTTGTATATCTTCTGTATTTTTAAGATTTTGGTTTTTCTGTATTAACAGCCAGCTGATAAGTACATCTTTCCAAAACCTATTTTGGATATTTTTCTGCTTTAATGTAATGAAATAATCTCCACGAATAATAAGATCTTTTGTAGTCAGACCGGTGGTTGACTTAAATAAAGTTACCCATTTTGTGTTGTTTAGAAAAAGTCTTCTCATCCAAGACGATTTTAAAGAGGTCATAATATGATGTATATTTGGCATTTTTAAACCACCATATTTGTAATCTTGTGTTAATATATCTCGCTTAATTTTTTCGGGTTTATTTAGCTAAATAAATTTGAAAAACATTTTATTTATATCTTCTATAATGTATTTTGGTGGATTTGGTAATGATATTAATAAGTATGTGATTTTAGGTATTATTAAAGTTTTGAGAACTGTAATTCTTCCTAATGCTGTAAGCTTTCTAAATGACCAAATTTTTATCAGGTTCTGCATTTGCTTGATTTTAGAGTCAAAATTAGATATTATGATTTCATTTATATTTAATGTAAAGTTTATGCCAAGCAGAATAAATTGGTTTACACCCCATTCTAACTTCCAGCGAGTATGATGGTAAACATCTTTAGAATACTTTTTGCTTCCTATCCAAATTGCTTTAGATTTAGTGTAGTTTATTTTTAGGCCAGAAATTTCAGCGAAATAGTCAAGAACTGTCATTGTACTGTTCAGAGACTCAGAAGATCCATCAAGAATAAAAGTAGTGTCATCAGCATATTGTGATATTAAATATTCAGTGCCATCAATGGTGATACCTTTAATACTTTTGTTGTTTCTTACCAAAATACTTAAAATTTCAGCGCAGATTATGAAAATATACGGTGAGAGAGGATCTCCTTGCCTGCATCCCCTTTGCAGCTTAAAAGAGTCTGAAAGATAACCATTTTGTATGATTCTAGACATTGAGTTTTTGTAGAATGTTTCAATCCAACTTTTTATAGATGTTTTAAAATTAAATATACCCAATGCTTTATTAATAAAAGACCAAGATAACGAATCAAATGCTTTCTCAAAATCTACAAGAACTAGAAGGCCGGGTATTTTATGTAATTCAGTATACTGCATTATGTCATATATAATACGGATATTTTCTCCAATGTATCTGTTTTTAATAAAACCTGTTTGATCTTTATCTATTATTTTATCTAGCACTGTTTTAATTCTATTAGCAATACAGCCTGCAGCCATTTTATATGTACAATTTAATAGCGATATAGGTCTCCAATTTTTAAGAAACTGTTTTGGTTTGTTTGTCTTAGGGATATAGGTAATTATATCAAGTTTTTGAACATTGGACATTTCTTTAACAGTATAGCTATAATTTATTGATCGGACTATGTAATGTCCTAAATCTGCCCAAAAGAATTTGAAAAACTCTGCAGTGAATCCATCTGAGCCAGGGCTTTTCTCATTTTTCATACCTTTTAAAAAGTTTAAAACTTCTGAATGTGTTATTTTACCTTCTAGAGATTGTGCTTCATCATTTGTTAACTTTCTAAAATTGTAATCACTTAGTTTTTCTATAATATCATTATCATTTTGTACATTAGGTGCAGAATATAAATTTTGATAAAACATTTTTGTCTCTCTTAAAATGTGTTTTTGGTCTGTAATTATTGAGCCATTATTTAATTCTAGTCTTGATATTAATTTATTATAGTAGTTTCTAGACTCCATATTACAAAAATATTTTGATGGCTTTTCACCATCTTCTATCCATTGTGCCTTTGCTCGAATAAAATGACCTTTAAGCTTTTGTCTTCTTAATTCTATCAGTTCGTTTTTTTTATTCTCTAATAGTTTAATGTTTATGGTGTCATTTTCCTCTAATTCTTTTATATCTTGACACAGTTTATTTTCTATTTCATTACTTTTCTTTTTCTTATATGTTGAATATGAAATAGTTTTCCCTCTAATTTCCATTAACAATGTTTCAAGAAAAAGTTGATCGTTTATTATAAACTCTATATCGTCTTTAGGGATGGTCATAACATTTTCTGGACTGTAGATTAAAACAACATATTGGGTTGTTATATTATTTATAGTTTCTTTTGTATTTTTTACCTACTCTTTATCAGTTACATACTCTTTATTCGGTCCCAGAAGTGGGATTTTTAATTATTACCCTGATGATTATCCCATAATCCTTTACCACTGGCACCGACCAGTGATCCATTGTAAACAAAGGCCTGGTTTTTTTAATTTCAAGCGCAAATAAGAGAACTACACCCTCGGAAGAGTAGCCCATGTGATCCGACCTAAAATCTGTGTACATTTGACCAATTATGACGCCATTTTGAACATATGGAATTAAATATATAGAGAGTAGAAACTTTCCAATCTAAGCTAGTTTAAAATGGGTTTGAATTGTATTTTTTTTCCAGAGTTTGAACCCCAGAATATTTAGCCTTAACTGTTTTGGAATTTTGAACAGTTCTATTAGAGGGATCATTCATGTCAAAAGTTTGGTTTTCTCCATTTTCTAATAATGGATACAGTTTTCTGAAAGGCTTTTGGAAGTTGATATGTAAAATATTTTTTTTGAGCTTTTGGATGGTTGATATGTAAATAGGTTTTTTGTGTCAAGATCTTGGTTTAATACCAAATTAAAATCATCACATATTAAGTATTGGTCATTTTCAAACTCTTCAATACATTTAAAAATATTTAAGAAAAACTGTGGATTATCATTATTTGGACCATATATATTTATGAGAGTCATTTGCACTTCTTCTATAGTAATATCTAATGCAATAAAATTCCCCGAGTTATCTGTTTGTCTTTTATGTAATTTAAATTCAAAAGTGTTATTTAGCATAACTGCAACTCCTCTAGAATGACTAATAAAAGAGTTAAATATACATTTATATCCCCACTGGGTTTGAATATGAGGTTCTAACTCGTGTTTAAAATGTGAATCTTGGAAGCAGTAAATATCGAAATGTTTGCGTTTTAAATAGTTCAGTACATCATTTGTTTTGTCACTATCTCCTAGTCCCTGGCAGTTTAATGTTAAAGTCTGAATGCAAGCCATGTAATTGGTAAAATTCGATTAAAAATATTTCCTTGTTTTTTTAATCTAATTTGTTTGGAAATAACTCTTTCAAATGGAAATAAAAACTTTTAGTAGATAGAAATGAGAACACACACACACACACACACACACACACACACACACACACTTTTAAAATGCTTACATGTTAAGTAAAGATTGTGATGTATTTGAAAGACAGATGGGTTGTTGAGATGAGTACAAATTGAGGTAAGAAATAGAGACAAACAAAAGAAAGTAATGGGACAGGAATTCCACATTACAAATAACATAGAAGTCTGTTTGTTAAGAGTTGGGTAAATATATATGCTAACAATACCCTAATCTTAATATGGGTAAAGAGAGCAGAATAAACATTCAAAAGAGCACAACAAATATAACAAGGGATTCATACATATAGTAAAATTAGTTATGGGGGAAAAGAAATACAAAATGAAGGTCATTATAAAAATAAATAAATAAATAAAAGGCAATGAGAATGTTGTCATCTTTTTAAAATTAAGTAAAGGGTTGTAATTGCAAGAAATATAATTTTTAAAAACAAGAAAACAAGTTGTAATTCTAAATTTATCTTGGCATCTGTATGTACATGCATAAATATCACATAAATACAAACACAAATGTTTTGAAAACATGGAAAACCAAGTACAAATTATTAACGAATGTTTGTAGTGTCTTATGTTACGCGTTTGATGATATGTGTGGTAGGCAGCCGTCCATATTCACTATCTTTTTTATTCGTTCTTCCGACTTCAGTTTGGCAAACACAACTCCATCTTTCATCCAAGCACTCTCCACATTTTTATGTTCTTTCACTTTCATTAGCTGTAGATAGTTTTCCTCACTCAAACCAATCCCTGTGCCTTTCAATTTTCTTCGGTTTCTTAATGCCTCTAATTTATGAGTCCTGGCCACAAACTTGGCAATAATTGGTCTGCACCGCGATGCACTGAAGGGGCCTAACCTGTGGGCAATGCTAATGTCTGTAGTGGCAACTTTCACACCTATCTTCTCTAATACTTTGATAGTTTTGTCTATTGTTTGTGTCACACTTTCATCCTTATTTTCATGTTTTACACCAAACAAACGGATGCTGTCCTTCCTGGTATACTGTTCCAAGTTGTTTGTTCTAGTCAGTGCCAAACCTGCTGTTATGTTTGCTCCTTTAAATTGTTCTCTTAACTCTGCATTTTCTGTCTTTAACTTTATGTTATCTTTCTTTAACTCATCATTTTGTAGCTGTATCTGCAAAACCTTTGCTTCGAGTGTGTTTAATTTTTCTTCAAGTGTTGAAAGTATTTCTTGTTTAATGTCAAGGAGATTCACTTTTAGATCATCTTTTGTAATTGTTTGATCTAGTTTCTGGCATATTTGTGTTTGCTGTTCACTTATTCTTTTTAATTCTTTTAGCACTGTCTCCATGTTTTCTTTCTCTGTGTTAACAAAAGGAATAACTGGCTGTAATTAATTGGTTTAGTGCTACCTGTAACGTAAATATGCATAAACGTTGTTATCCTGATTCGGGCAAAATCAGCAGGCTCACACAAAAATAGGAGCCTGTACGCCTATGGTCCGGGGTATGATGAAATATGTAGTCGTTACGCCTGTGCGTGTGTATGTGTGCGTGTGTGTGTGTGTGTATTTGTGTATGTATATATGTGTAACGGTGTATATAGATTTTATGAATATCTATATCTTGTATGTATGTCGGGTTTGACTAGTACATATACACAGATATCAACTCGCCATTCTGCCGATGAGATGGTCTTAACAAAGAATGTCTGGATTGTATACTAGTATAAACAGATTTTATGGCTATACTATCACAGGGTTTTTTTTCGTCTTGAAACGAATTTTCCGACGCCATATAACCGTAAATAAAATGTGTTGAGTGCGTCGTTAAATAAAATATTTCCTGAAACGAATTTTATATAAAATTTTACGTTGAAAATAGTTTCCGGGTAACTTCGTAATTCACCCGAATCATTCCGTATACCCTCGGCATAATCCCGAATGTTTTTAAATTCTTTTCAAATCACTGGCATGATTTTGCAAGTAAGGTTTTGATTGGTCGAATGAAAGGTCATCTGGATGATGATGATGATGATGATAACTAGTTTAACGTGCCCATATACCACAAGGTTTTGAAGACGCCCATCGGTGGTCTGACTCGGGATCGGGGGGGGGGGGGGGGGGGGGAGTGGTAGTGTTGAAAATCGGCAGAATTTTGAAAATAGCAATTAGTTAATAGAATAAAATAAAAAAATAAAAAATTACAAGCCAAGAATTGACTGCTCGGCCGAATATTTATATAATTTGGAGCATTTTAGAAGGACAGTCCAAAAATAAATAAGAGAAAGAAGAGAGGATCGAACTATTTAATAATATTTAAAAAAAGAAATAATTTCGACATAAAATTTTGAACGAAGGTTTAAATGTTTAAAGTCCGATCTATATGTCCACGTGAGTGGCCTCGTTAAGGCCGTTGGAGGTTGGCCTACGGCGAACCGATGAGCGGAGAACCGGCAAAGGCGGGGTTGAAGTGCTTCCATCTCTGGTCGGCGAGGATGGTTATGACACTCCGGTAGTCGTTGCCGAAAAGGGCCTTCACGATCCTGTGGATGGTGTGGCTATCCATCTCTCTAACCAGGACCGCTTGTCGGTAGACTCCTTCTCGGCGCTGAGTTAGTACCAACCCCGTCTTGCCTGCTGTAGATTTGATGGTGTGTAGCTCGTAAGCGCTTCCATCAGGCAGTTGTTTTAGCTCTGGTTTCACTAGTCCGCCCATCAGTGATGCCGGATACGAGGTGTCCCCCTGCACGAACTTCAGAAAGCCGGACCTGATGTTCCCGATTTGAACTTTCCAGACGGCTTCCGAGTCGGAGGGGGATGGTGCGGGTGTTGGAGGAGGCTGGGCCTTGTCAGGTTGGTCGCTCGGCTGAGCGACGGCCTTCCTCTTTCCAACGGCGGCTGATCGGGCCGGTGGCTTGACGACTGGCAGTACCGGGGATACCGACCAATTCTGTTCGGGCCACGTAGTGGTCGGCGATGGAGGGCCTTTACGGGGCGTCTCACACACCGCGGTGTTGAGTCTGTCCCTCTCGGTGGTCGACGGTTCCGGCGTAGCTAGTTTCCTCGACTCAGACTGGGCTGGGGGCGGTTGAGCCGCTACTTTTGACCCCCCCCCCCCCCCCCCCCCCCCCCCCCACCCCGTGCTTTTCCTCTTCCTCCATCTCCTCCTCGTCTTCTGTACGATCGCGTCGCCGTACACCAAAGTCACGGAAGCCCGTGACCCGGTGCACGTGACGCGATACTCAAGTAGCTTCCCGTAACTCAGTAAGAGTCCCCCCCCCCCCCCCAGGTGTGTGTGTGTGGGGGGAGGGGGGTAACTCGAGAGTACATGGCGAGACGTCTGTACTCATCGCAAGTTAGCTTGGAAGTCGGTCATCTGGACATGAGCTCCAACGGGCTGCTGTTAGATCCACACGTAATAGTAATTAACCAGGGGAGCTAATTTTAATTAGATTGTTAATATACATAGATGTTAACACGCTTGTATGTATGTATAAATTGGCACGTATTATAAGTTCAGAATTTCTAGACAGACGCTGCACAGAGATTAGATTCATAAGTAGTTTATAAACAGTTAAATTTCAAAGACAATGCTATTGATTTATTAATCGGTTTGCATGGAAACGATTGTAGCGCAAATAGTTTATTAATACCAGGATCTGAACAAGTAGCCCGACATTGAATTGCATCCTGAGAACCCGTGGTTTTGAATTCAGTGAAAGTCTGTTTACTTGAATCTCCTAATTGTACATCAGTATCCATGACTGTTTTTATTTGGTTGCCTGGTCTTCAATAGTACCCTGGTCATTCATCCGTGAGAACAGTTTCCGGCTTTGATAATTATTTATGCCATCTGTACGCATGGGCGTCAATCGGTGGGGGACAGGGGGGACGCGTCCCCCTCACTTTTCAACGCCGGGGGACAATCTATATAAGTGCCCCCCCCCCCCTTTATTTGTTTAGCAAACGCAACAACAACGCCACCGCCAACAAAAACAACAACAGCAACAACAAAAAACAAACAAATATTAAAAGTTTAACCACTGTGTAGCTTTATGATTTTCAGTGACATTCCTTTATCACACACACACACACACACACACACACGTCCCCCCACTTTTAAAGCCGGATTGACGCCCATGTCTGTACGTACAAATAGGTGTAGGTCTTATGATGATTCTTACACAGTAAGGCAGGCTCTCTCTCTCTCTCTCTCTCTCTCTCTCTCTCTCTCTCTCTCTCTCTCTCTCTCTCTCTCTCTCTCTCTCTCTCTCTCTCTCTCTCTCTCTTTGTATGTGTGTATGTATGAACTGGCCGGACTAGCCTTGATGCATATTCATCGTTCTATGAAAATTGACATGTCTCAAACCATTAGCATGTTCCTACGTCGCAAACTATTTCAAGGATCCATCCTGGCAACTATGTGAGCAAAACGTTGGTTATCATGGTGCTTTTCGACTAGATAAGATATTATTTGCTGGTGATCAGTGCATCGTATATATACGTGTAAAACTGTGTCCATTACACATTGCCTGACAATGACACTGGACTGCTTGATGTGTATTTATGTTGATTGCTCTCCAATACTGATAGTTGATATATAGTTGTGCATACTATTCATAATTGCAGGTAGATAGTCGATCGTAACTATTTAATTACATATGAAATTGTGTCCGTTACACTATGTCCGTTACACCTTGTCTGACAATGACACTGGACTCGCTGTTAATGCATTTATTTGCATCGGCAGTATTAAATTAAATTCAATATACGTCATGATGTACGATTTGTTACCTGTGTTTATTCCATTGAAAAATGTGTGCATGTTTGCTCCCGAAACTGTCTTTATTACCGAGTCGGACAGTAGAAACCTTACCATTAGGCGAGGAAGCAAATTTCTGTATCGTTAGTTTCATTATTTACTACGTCATAGGTCGTAGTTAATAATGCTGCTAGCCGTACAGAAAATCGCAGATAGTCATTTAGTCAAATTAATGTACACTTCCGTTCGTACACAGTGATATATACACAAACACATGCATATTAATGTACACTTCCGTTCATACCCAGTGATATATACACAAACACATGCATATTAATTGCAAATATTAAAACTTTATTAAGATGCCGTTTTAACGAGTTAATCATCAATGAGCCCCTTTTGCTTGGTCTTCCCAAGACGTGTTCGTAAGTATTTCTGTTGAGCAAAAAAAAAATTATACATTTTCTTTTCTGTAAAAGTAGATTGCACACACTCTGACAAAAAATAATAGAAATAGAAAACTTTATTAACGTCAAAATATAAAAGAAAATGTCGACGACTAGTGCACGATTGAGTAGTAACAAAGGGCCTTTGTTGCAAGCGACTGGAGCGTAAATGCGCCGAAAGTACTTTAGGTCTCACTACACAGATCACTTCCGGGTGAGAGTCCACTATAGTTCCTAATTGTGACACGTTATGGTTCACATATTCACTTCTAGGAAATGGTGAAGAATTAAAACAATATGTATGTTTAATAGTAAGTATTTTGCCCATGTTATTTTGTAATATTGTGCATCGACCTTTTGGGACATGGGTATATAGCGCAAGTGACAGCCGGAGTGAATCGGTTAATGAACCAACTGTTCGGACCGGTACTACTGCCAGATGCGGTCATATAGCAAAAAACAGAGACGGAAATGTTCTCAATTTTGGAGTGAAAATAAATGCTTATATAATGTATGTTCGCAATGGTGTATGTTGTTAGTGCCAACGACAACCCGTACTATGGGCAATCTTCTCTTGAAGTTGGGCAGTTTAACATGGGTTTCAATGGCAGATGACATCTGTGTAGTGAGACCATAATGTAAAACATGAAATTACTGTTTATCCCACAAAATATAAGTTTAGCAAGCCAAAATGAAAATGTACTAGTGTAGCATCCTTATAAAAGGTAATTACATCGATGTGGATTTGAGTCAAGCGTATGGGGGCCCTATTTGGGTAAATATTGCAAACATGTCAATTTAATTTATTTCTATTATTTTTTTTTTTTTTTTTTTTTTTTAGGGGTGTATGTGTCAAAATATATATTCTAGTGTTCTTACATGTAATAAATAAATTGATCTGAGTGTCTAACACTGAGTTTCTCATTGTAAAAGGTCAAAATTCAAGGTCACAAGGTCAATATCCAAATTCACCCTAATTTCTGTGATTTTGTGCATAATGAATTTTTTCTAATGTGCAGTCATAGTGACAAACAGTTTTGATGGTATTGTGAATATATAGCATAGTATTCTACTATGAAAGTAGAATTTGTATCTGCCATTAATAATATGTGGATCTTCATGCTGAAATATACAGAAAAAAACAGGATTTCAACACTTCATTATGAAACAATTGTTGCCGATAGCAACAATTGATAAAAACTAATATTTTTAATGAACTAACTAGATAATTAGCTTCTTTGTATGTTCCCTATATCAGAACTACCAACAAGGTCATACATTACCATATAGTGGCTGCTTTTTTGATGGCCATCTACTGTGTGGATGACCAAGGAGTAACAATGTGATATGAAGTTTTATTGGATGGTATGGTGCATCTATCTTTTGGTGTATTGGTTAGAGTTCACAAGTTGCACGGCTCTAGTATAGCTTTTCATGGTGTAAATGACCCAAATTATCAAACTGACTTCAAACCAAGTTTGACAAAATCGGTCACTATTTTATGGTTGGGGAAGGAAAACAACGGAGGTCCACCAAGACTGATTGATCCTACGACTCATCGTACCTCAGGCGATCATTTAATCACTAAGCTACACGTTTGTATCTCCAGTGTAAGATGATGTTGTGTTGTTGTCGGTAGTGTGCATGAGTTAAATCTGGCCACTGTCTGGATATATCAAACAGGATGTCCGAGATGGGTGTATTGCATATTCTGAATGTGATATGTTACATATAACGTTGAAAAGTGTAACGTGTGCAGAATGGAACACTTTGGTTATTATGTCAAAAACGATCAAAGTGTTACATATCCATAACAGGTATTATATGCAAGTTGAAATCTATCCAAGTGTTACATATCCATAACAGGATATTGTATGCAAGCTGAAAACTATTCAAGTGTTACATATCTATAATAGGATATTGTATGCAAGCTGAAAACTATTCAAGTGTTACATATCCATAATAGGATATTGTATGCAAGCTGAAAACCATCGATTTGTTAAACATGGGCCGAATTTACATTGCATTACAATCTATTTGTTTGTGAATCGATTTTTATTTTTTTATTATTGCACACAAAAATGGTGAATGTTTTTTATTTTATTTTATTTTATTTATTTATTTATGTTTTGTTATTTCCAAAAGACTTCTACTTTTTTTCTGTCTAATAAAACTGAAATTATGTTAAAATATATTGTATATATATATATATATATATATATATTATATATATATATATATATATATATATATATATATATACTCTTCAAAAAAAGAAACGCAAAAGGGTACAAATGGGTTATAACTCCGATTTTATGTTTCCTACCGGTTCATGCTTTGTGAATAAGGTCATTGCATGTCCCAAACACATTCCCACGGTTACATTCGATAAAACGCAGCTACTGTACAATAAAGTTCCAAAATGTGAATATTCGCAAAAACGCAGCCACGTGCAAACCATGTCACCACTGCACGTGCGTTGTCTGCACGTGCAACATGAACACCGACAGTATAAAAGTGCAGGGTGTTCGCTTGCCTGGCCTCTGTATCTGGCCGACAGTTGACAATCCAGGACATGCCACGTCTCAGTGAACCGCAGAGAAACAATGCCATCGGCCGACTAGACGCAGGCGAATCCAGAACGGCCGTTGCCAGGGCATTCCATGTGTCCCCAAGCACCATCTCCAGACTGTGGGACCGTTACCAGCAACATGGATCAACACGTGACCTCCCTAGATCCGGTCGACCACGGGTCACTATCCCCGGGCAGGACCGCTACATCCGGGTACGCCACCTTCGGGAACGATTGACTACTGCCACCTCCACAGCCGCAGCAATACCAGGTTTGCGCAGGATATCCGACCAGACCGTACGGAACCGCCTACGTGAGGTAGGAATTCGTGCCAGACGTCCAGTTCGAGGTGTCATCTTAACACCACAACACCGTCGACTCCGACTGCAGTTGTGCCAGATTCATCGACAATGGCCTCAACTGCGATGGAGACATGGTTCAGTGACGAGTCCCGATTTCTGCTCCGACGTCATGATGGAAGATGTCGCGTGTATAGGCGTCGTGGTGAACGTTATGCGGGCAAACTGCGTGCAGGAAGTGGACAGATTCGGCGGGGGTAGTGTCATGGTGTGGGCAGCCATCTCACACACTGGCAGAACTGACCTGGTCCACGTGCAGGGCAACCTGAATGCACAGGGCTACATTGACCAGATCCTCCGGCCACACATCGTTCCAGTTATGGCCAACGCCAACGCAGTGTTCCAACATGACAACGCCAGACCTCACACAGCACGTCTACGGCTTTCCTACAGAACAACAACATTAATGTCCTTCCTTGGCCATCGATATCACCGGATTTGAAAATTGAGCATCTGGGACGAGTTGGACCGACGCCTCCGACAGCGACAACCACAGCCCCAGACCCTACCCGAGCTGGCAGCAGCCCTGCAGGCCGAGTGGGCCACCATCCCCCGGGACGTCATCCGTACTCTGGTTGCTTCAATGGGCAGGCGGTGCCAGGCAGTTGTCAACACACGCGGAGGCCACACCCGGTATTGACTCCAGATGACCTTGACCTTGGTGGTGTGTCCTATCACTTACTCACAATGGACTAGAGTATTGTGAACAATCCTGCAACATTTGGTAATTATCGGACTCACCATTCAATAATTAAATCAATTCTCCAAATGTTACGACAATGTGGTTTTGCGTTTCTTCTTTTGAAGAGTATATATATATATATATATATATATATATATATATATATATATATGTATATTCATGGAGGCTGGTATGGACTATAATATGGTAGTTCAACGTTACATTTTTAAACGCTGGGTATTTGTTGATTTTCAGTGTGAAAAAAAAGAACCCGTTAGAGAACTTTCTTTACTTGCAGCTCCAGTCTATTCACAGTGTGACCAGGTCCTCGGTCTAGAGGATGGAAGTCTGGTGGACTCGCAGTTTTCAGCTTCATCTGTGCACAACAGCGAACATTCTCCTTGGGAAGCCAGAATTAATTCTAATGGTAATAAAAACAACAACAACAATAACAACAAAATAATAGCAACAAAAACACTACTACTACTACTACTACTACTACTACTACTACTACTACTACTACTACTACCGCTACTACTACTACTACTACTACTATTACTACT
Organism: Gigantopelta aegis; assembly: GCF_016097555.1. Classification (NCBI taxonomy): domain Eukaryota; kingdom Metazoa; phylum Mollusca; class Gastropoda; order Neomphalida; family Peltospiridae; genus Gigantopelta; species Gigantopelta aegis. Next base: position 86,399,520 of record NC_054701.1, read on the forward strand.
ACCAATAATAATATTAATAATAATAATTAGCAATAACAAAAACAAAAACAGTAAACAAAAATGATGATGATGATGATGATGAAATAGTACCAAATCTGAATCACAAAACTGTAATACGTGATCAAGGTCGTATCTCTGCACAATGCAGAGTCAAATTGATATTTGGCAAAATTATGGTTGATTCCATGAATCTCTATATAGTGCCTCGTTTATAGAAGGACAGCCACTCCCGAGGAGATCCTTTACTGGAGACTTCATCCTTGTACACCTTCACTACCAGACTAGTTTGCTAAATCAAAACCAGCACCGGGCACAGCTCATTAGAATGAATACAGCTGTGATGACAAGCACTCATGAATCAGTGTCATAACAGTGGCAATATCAGGTGCTTGCAATATATGAGTAACTATTATCTTATTTGTAAGATATTGAGAAGGAATAGAATATATGTGTGGCGGGAGTGGTTTCTTCGGCAAAACTATTTTTCATTGCAATCAGTTTTCCACGGCTATAGTGTGTGAATCAACAGTAAAGTTTGTTTTGTTTAACGACACCACTAAAGCACATTGATTAATTATTCCTCAGCTATTGTATGCCATTCAATCATTTCATTTCAGCTTATTTTCGTGCTTATATCAAATTAAGGTTCAAGCACGCTGTCCTGAGCACACACCTCAGCTATCTGGGCTGTCTGCCCAGAAAAGTGGGTTAGTTGTTAGTTGGTTAGTGAGAGAGAAGAGGGTGTAGTGGGCTTACACCTACCCATTGAGTCCTCGTTTTTTTTCAGTTGCAAACATATTTTATTGTACAAAGAACAAAATAATTGGGCACAAGTTTGACAGCTTACGATGCCCTCTTTTATATCCATACAATATACTTGGCGACTAATATTACATAGCTGTAAATATAAACTACATGTGTACATTCAAGGATAACCAGTGGAAGGAAATGTATTATATACAAAATAATGTGAAGAAAAAAAATGATGTAAAATATAACACAAATAGTACATTGAGCCCTTAAGAACTCGCTCTGAGTTGGACCCGTTACCGGGCTGCAAACTCTGTCCCTACCAACCTGTAGTCAGATGGCTTAACCACTGCGCCACCGAGGCCGATATTGGATGTCAAACATTTGGTAATTATGACTCGTAGTCATCAGAGGAAACCCGCTACAATTTTCCTTCATGCAGCAAGGGATCATTTATATGCACTTTCCCAGATAGGAAAACACATACCACAGCCTTTGTCTAGTTGTGGTGCACTGGTTGGAACGATAAAAAAAACCCCAATCAGCTGAATGAATCCACCGATGTGGTTGTCAATCAACAGATGCTTGTAATCATGTTTAGCAAAACTGTCTTTACTTTTCAATATTCATTTCGATACATCCATTCTTTATTTTTTAAATTTTGTTGTATTAATTATATATACATGTATTTTTAAATTTCAGCTGGATGGATTTCTAGCTATCAGGACACCCACCAGTATCTGACTGTGAACCTGACCCAGGAGATGGGTGTTACAGAGGTGGCCGTCCAGTCAGCTAACAATGGATGGTTTACCAGAAAGATTAAGATCTTCTACAGTCTCGATAATCTTGTCTGGCATATCTACACCAGTCTCGACAAGAAATCTGTATTTACTGCTAATTCAGCACATAATCAAGTGGTGCGAATTCGATTAGTTCCACAGATCAAGGTAAGATCGCAAGAAGATGTAATATGTCCGCACAAAAACATTAAAAAAAACCTATTCGTGCATCAGTATGTCATATATTTGGTTTCAGTATAAATGTTAATGCAATATTAACTATTGTAAACCTTTTTTATGGAAATATATTTTATATAGCAAAATTAGCTTGGTTGCTACTTGTGCAATCTTTAGCATTTCTCAGAATTCAAGATGGCGGTCTCGGCCATCTTGAATTTCGGCCAATTTTCAACTTTTGATCTCGATGACATAGAGGGGTCGTGTAATACCTCTTTTTAAGGGTTTTCCAGGATGGAGAGTCAATTTCGTGAGTTATTTTTTGGATACGGGGTCAAAGTCAAGGTCAAATCAGAGGTCAAAAGTCAAATTTGACCTAAAATCAGGAAAAAATCACCTCTATTGACCGATTATATGTGGTTCGTTGCCTACCTATTCCAGAATGTCAGGGTTTACTAGGATGGGTAGGTAGGTACATGTATGTTTGATATGTCTACATGTAGGTAGGTTCTGGGTATCATAGGATGTTTTGCATTGACATTTGTTTTGCAGGTTGAGCAATGGGTCGGAGTTCATTAAACACGCAAAGTTCGACCTCCAACTGTATCAGACTGCATGCGTAGTCCAATGGAACGATCCTCTGCGCTGGACCAACGTCATACTTCACCCGGGTATGATGCACACTCTCATGTTTCCTGGGCTGTATAGGAACACTGATGAAGGCATCTGGCGTGGACATTCTTATCAGCGCAGCGTTTGCTGGCATCACCAGCATAGTCAACGCTCTACGGGCATACCGTCTCATCATTGCCGTGTTGCTGCAGAATTTCTACTCGAATGGCGCCAAGACATACGACGAGCTGATTGTCTACCTGGAGACAGCCAGAGAGCACACGACCGGGAGGCTATGGGTGGACTGCTTTGTCAAGCCTACACTGTTGTCGCTCATGTTCCTGCGCGGAGAGTGGAACGGTGACTTCCTCCTCCAGCAGCACTGTCTGAAGGCAATGCTGCTATACTTCTTCGCAGCAGGTCACCACAATTATGCCTGCTACCTGAGCTGGTATGTGCGACAGATGGAGCACCTTCTCCAGCGTGCCAAGGAGGACCTACTGGCAGGTTCGCACGTCTGTCAACACTCGGATGGGGGGAACGCAGTGCCAGCAGATCAGTTCGGAGAGCAGACATATATCAAGCGAGGGAAGGGTTCTGGACGTATGCAGGGCATTTCAACGAGCCCCGAGCAAGTGGCTGTGTGGGTGAATAGTTTCAGTGTGTGCGCCCACCTTGACATCGCCATGGAACATATGTACAATGAAGCTGGGGAGGAGCAGAAGCCACACGGTGAAGTAGATGGGGAGGAGAAGAATAAGCATAAGGAGGAAGGAGAGGGAAGAAGGAGACTGGACAGTGAATGTTCAGAACGCACTGGCCATCGGGAGTGAGCAGAGCAGGCAGTTCTCCGCTTCGCTAAGCAGTGAATTCCACAAGACAATAAAGAAGAAGGTCAAAACAATGGAGTTGCTCAAGAAGGCAGTCACTGTCAAGGGGAAGGCCATCTACGACGTCGATACGCTGTTCAGTCGACTGTTAGTCGTGGGGCAGCAGCGCAGCATTGATATAGCCGATGTCTTCCAGTTTGAACTGAGTCCAGTCCCTCCAGCCCTGATCGATGAGTACGGCTGCTTGAGGAAGGGTGACAAGGCCGTGCTCGTCAAGTCTCTCAGTGTCTCTGTCACGACTCCATGTGCTCCAGACGTGGTGCCAGAAAGTGCAGTCAACTTCTCGGTATCCACGCACTGTCAGGCTGCGATACAGTGTCGTACCCCTTTGGAAAAGGAAAACAGTCAGCGCTCAAGCTCCTAGAGATAGATATACCAGGTCTCAATCAAGTATTCGGACAGCCTCGCGACCCACGCTCAGCTTCAGGAGACAGCATACACATTCTTCTTGCCCCTCTATGGACAGAAGGGACGTACAACAATGAATGACGTATGTGCTCACTTCTACCGTGGCCATAAGAAACCTCCGCCATTGAAGAAACTTCCACCGACTGATGCCAACCTGCAGCTGCATGTGCTCCGAGCTCATCTTCAGATGCTACTGTGGAAGGCCGCGGACCAACGTGATCCACCTGAAGAAGCTCGAAATATTGCCAACTTTGGTTGGAGCATCAAAGGCTCCGCCATCACACCGGCCGTCTCAACAGCGCCAGTTGCTCCCCAAGCATTCCTGTATGTAGTTAGCTGTAGCTGCACTGCAGAGTGCAAGGCATGCAGTGGCACACGCTGCAGCTGCAACAGCGTAGGCGTTTCATGCACGGACTACTGCAAATGCGAGGGAGGAGACATCTGCTGTAGTCCTTTCACCAGCAAGCAGATGGATATCAAAGACGATGAAGGGGAGCCAAGTGTCGATGATGAATAAATATACTCTTTATTTCCTTGTTACAGTAGATAACATTGCAAGGTCAACAGTATGGCAACTTGACTAATGATACCCAGGACCTACGTACACGTAAACATATCAAACATACATGCACCTACCTACCCATCCTAGTAAACTCTGACATTCTGGAATAGTAGGTAGGCAACGAACCACATATAATCAGTTAATAGAGGTGATTTTTTCCTGATTTTAGGTCAACTTTGGCCTTTGACCTCTGATTTGACCTTGACTTTGACTCCGTATCCAAAAAATAACTCCAGAAATGGACTCCCCATCCTGGAAAACCCTTAAAAAGAGGTATTACACGACCCTCTATGTCATCGAGACCAAAAGTTGAAAATTGGCCGAAATTCAAGATGGCCGAGACCGCCATCTTGAATTTTGAGAAATGCTAACGGTTGCACAAGTAGCAACCAAGTTAATCTTGCTCTCCTAACCATATATAATACATTTCCATAACAAAAGTTTACAGTAGTTAACATTGCAAGGTCAACATTATGGCAACTTGACTAGTAGGAACCTCAATTCCACTGATGCACTAACTACAAAACAAAAAAACAACTAAAAAACCCCAAGCCAATGTCGTGTTTTGCGAAGCTATCTTAGCGCTAAGATTATTTTAAGTGCATTAGGTAGTTATGCACTTACGGTGATCTTAGTGCTAAGATCGCTAGCCTTTATAAAACGGGGCTGTGGAGGTTTCAGTTATTGTCAGGTACTCTTAAAAAAGTGAATTGTGACTTCCCAAAAATGCGGTTACCGATATTACTTATTCTCACTGCAGTCCGGTTTGCCACCAGTTTTAAACATACTAACCTTTGCATGATTTTGATTTTAATTCAGGCCAGGTTTGTGGCGTTCAACCCAGTGTCATATAGTGGCTATCCTTCTCTGCGTCTGGAACTGTTCGGCTGCCAGGTGACGTCGCAGACTCCACTCAGACATACCGAAGTTACAGACGATATTGAAGTGGGTGCAAATGATAAATAGACAAATCGTTTATTTTTTTTATTTTTTTTTTTTTTTTTTTTGTTACAATAGCCGTACGGGCTTCAATTTTTATAGGTGGGGGGGGGGGGGGGGGGTGCATGCTGGGTTTTTTTGTGCCAATTAAACAAAACTTCTCGAATATGAATAACATATTATTCATATTAGCATTACAGCCAAATAGCTACATAGGGTTGCAAACGAATCACTGCTCGTTTTCACATGGATTACAACTAGTATTGTGGGTAGAATGATGAAAAGGTTTTAGACCAGTTAATTTTGCCCTCGTATATCTATGATTTGTGTCCGAATTTGGGGGTGGAACGTAGCCCAGTGGTGGGCCCATTGAGCTATTTTTCTTTCGAGCCAAGGCATCACGTGTACGACTGGTATATCAAAGGCCGTGGCATGTGCTATCCTGTCTGGGTTGGTGCATATAAAATATCCCTTGCTACTAATAGAAACATGTAACGGGGTTCCTCTCTAAGACTATATGTCACAATTACAAAATGTTTGACATTCAATAGCCGATGATTAATAAATCAATGTGCTCTAATGGTGTCGTTAAACAAAACAAACCTTTCCCCTTTTTTTGCCTGTATTTGAGGATTTGCTCCAGCACTAGGGGAGCAGTTGACCCCCCCCCCCCCCCTGCCCTCTCTCGCGTGCGCTGAATGTTTGTTACCTGTCATTTAATTAATTATACCCATAGGCGTTGGAAGATGTCAGCAACTGGGGGAATGGGGTGGAGTGGAGTGCAGGGGGGTGTTGGTGGAGGGGGGGGGGGCGGCTATGATACCTCTAAACACCACGAATAGTAACATGTAAAGATAAACATTTAAACAAACAAAGACTTTGTATTTAAATAGTATGCCTAGTTTCAAATAAAGGCATCATGATGGGGAAATTAAAGACCTTTAGTAACATGTAAAGATATATATTTAAACAAACAAACAAAGACTTTGTATTTAAATAGTACCGGTATGCCTAATTTCAAACGAAGGCATCATGGTGGGGAAATTAAAGACCTAGAGTCCTAGGGTTAGGCATTTGAACTTGTTTCTTTGTAAACAAATATAAATACTGATTATACTTATTTGTTATTTCATTAGATCTGGTTTATGTCATACTCTTTAGCAATGACTAACAAGTTTCACAAATAAATAAATTTTGTGTGTGTGTGTGCATTGTGGTAAGATATTATGACCCAATAAATATTTTAAGTAGTTCTATTTTATATTCTATACATTTTTGTGTTGCTCTCTCTCTCTCTCTCTCTCTCTCTCTCTCTCTCTCTCTCTCTCTCTCTCTCTCTCTCTCTCTCTCTCTCTCTCTCTCTCTCTCTCTCTCTCTGTGTGTGTGTGTGTGTGTGTGTGTGTGTGTGTGTGTTTGTGTGTGTGCGCGCGACCAACATCATGGGCCGAATTTACGAAGCCTGTTTTTCTTAAACGCAGACGTTTAAGCATTGTAAATGTATGTAGTTACACACGTTTAAGTTATAAACAGGCTTTGTAAATTCGGCCCATGTTTAACAAGTCGATGGTTTTCAGCTTGCATACAATATCCTATTATGGATATGTAACACTTGAATAGTTTTCAGCTTGCATACAATATTCTATTATAGATATGTAACACTTGAATAGTGTTCAGCTTGCATACAATATCCTGTTATGGATATGTAACACTTGGATAGATTTCAACTTGCATATAATACCTGTTATGGATATGTAACACTTTGATCGTTTTTGACATAATAACCAAAGTGTTCCATTCTGCACACGTTACACTTTTCAACGTTATATGTAACATATCACATTCAGAATATGCAATACACCCATCTCGGACATCCTGTTTGATATATCCAGACAGTGGCCAGATTTAACTCGTGCACTATATCGACAACAACACAACATCATCTTACACTGGAGATACAAACGTGTAGCTTAGTGATTAAATGCTCGCCTGAGGTACGATGAGTCGTAGGATCAATCAGCCTTGGTGGACCTTCGTTGTTTCTCTTCCCCAACCATAAAATAGTATAGAATAGAATAGTTATTTAACGACACCCCAGCAAATTTTTTTTTACATCGGCTACTGGGTGTCAAACTATGGAAAATGCAAAACGAACTTTACCAACCAGTGCTCTACGACAGGAGCATTGAAGTTTGTGGGTATGTACCGTCCTGTCTGTCGGCCTGGAATCGATCCTCGTCGGAGAATCCGTTGGGATATTTCTCGTTCCAGCCAGTGCACCACGACTGGTATATCAAAGGATCTAGCATGTGCTTTCATTTCTGTGATCCCTTGCTACTAATGGGAAAATGTATCGGGTTTCCTCTCTAATACTATATGTCAAAATTACCGAATGTTTGACATCCAATAGCCGATAATTAATAAATCAATGCTCTAGTGATGTCGTTAAACAAAACAAACTTTTAACTATCCTGTATGGGGAATTACATATAACAAATGCTTTGCACCGTTTGTTAGAACTAACCTATTTGACGGCAGAGGTTTCACTTCTCAGTTTCTAGACAAATCGTCGAAATAACTGTGCTAACATCTAGATTGTCTCATGTTTAACCTATGCTGAGTTGTCAAATATTCTTTTCCTACCCTTTCATACTGCTCACACACATGTACGTGTAAATCGTCTTAAAATTAACAGTATTCTGCTTCTTTCTCTACAACGTTATATAATCTGTATTTAATGTTCAGGTAACCCGAGAATGGATTCCGAGTTTAAGTCCATACGTCATCAACAGAAGACTCACTATTCGTCCTTCCGGCAAACTGACCATCCATTCTGGCGTGAACGTTATTTTCAACTCAACTGACGCGGGTCTCTTTGTCCTGGGTAAGACCGGATTTAAAAAAAATGAGTTTGTGTTTATTCACATTTCAGAACCTATCATAACACATCTGCAATAAACGTTTTAGTTTGGACAACTAGTCCTACCGTCCTCGGACATAAAGCTGGCAGGTACTGGGTTCGCACCCCGATATCGGCTCCCACTCAGAGCGAGTTTAACGACTCCCTCGCTAGTTAAGTAACGTACGTATATATGTTACAGGAAATATGTATTATCAGGAAATATGTATAATTCCTGAAAATTTCAGGAAATATGTGTAATGTCTGATTCACTCAGGAAATATGTTTAAATCCCGAAATTTCCAGTAATTATACATATTTCCTGAAATCTGATGGTGAAAATTATACATATTTCCTGAAAGCATTCTTTGGGCCATGAAGAGTAAACCAATAGTAATTAAAGAGCAGTATTTGAAAATACTTCTTCATCTTGTGGGAGAAGGCTTCTTAATTACTTCAAACATACCTAAGGATTAGCAGTGGCTAGTTAATTACTTCAAACATACCTAAGGAACATACCTAAGGAAAAGAAAATACTTCTTCATCTTGTGGGAGAAGGCTTCTTAATTACTTCAAACATACCTAAGGATTAGCAGTGGCTAGTTAATTACTTCACACATACCTAAGGATTAGCAGCGACAAATCCTGACATGGTTTTCTCATTAATGTTGTGCAAAAGAGATTAGCAATCAAAACACTCGAGTTTGACTGGTATCAATGTGCCTCTGTTTTTAATGTCTTTATGAATGTCTTTGATGTAAAGTAATAAGTGGTTATAAAAACAAAAGGGAATACTTCTTTATCTTATGTGAGAAGGCTTGTTAATTACTTGAAACATACCTACAGATTAGCTATGACAATTCCTGAGATAGCTTCCATATAAATGCTGCGCAAAAAGAGATTAGTAATCAAAACACTTTACTGGTATAAATGTCCATCAATTTCCAGTCCATTATACACTTGCAATTATGGAGCACCAGGATACGTTTCGAGAAAGCCTTTTCAAGACATATGAAGACAAGAGAGTTCTGATCCCTAAAGAAGAGTATGGCAAAATTATCAGTGAACTGCTGCAAGCTGCTAGTGTCTCCAAGAAGACTTCGCACCAATACTACCTTCTTAAGAAGTATGAAGTTCTTCAGTGTAGTGACAGTGAAAGGCTGATAAGACGACGTGAGCACGCAGATGAAGCTCCTCTGTACTTTGTGTCAATTGAAGAGACGTTTGATGTGGTTAAACGTGCCCACATTGCAACTGGTCATGGTGGTCGAGACAAGATGGTGTACGAGTTGACCAAGAAATACGCTAACATCACAATAGAAGCACTGAACCTCTTCAAGTCCCTGTGTCTGGAGTGCCAGAGAAAGAGAAAGAGACCGACTACAAAAGGAATAATCGTCAAGCCGATAATCTGACCCAGCAACTCTTCCCAACTCTCCAACTACATCCGATGAAGTTACTGTGAATGCTCAAGTACAACTTGTTTCCTCTCGCCAAGAAGCAATTCAGATACAGCGAAAGAGAGCTAATGAAGCCCAAACTATGCAAGCTGAACGCATGGTGAAAAGAAGTAAGCGTATCTTTGCACCCGTACAAGTCGGCGACAATGTGACTATATCTATCCCCCATGTTGACAGAGGTAGAACTGATCCACGGAATATCATTGGTGTTGTAACTGAATGCAGTGACAATGACATGTACAGTATTGCTGTGAAAGGTGGCACTCTCAGTGGTAAATATTCACGCAACCAAATTGATGTGTGTGCTACCAAGTTGTATTCTGCCGTGTACAAATAAACTCTCCTAAGTGCAATTCACTCCTACCTTAATGTGAACACTAAACAAGACTCTAGACATTCCGATATGTATTATGTTGAAATAATGTGCTATGTTTCCGTTTTAAAATGATGTTTCAATAAAAATGTATTTCAATATTGCTGTTGTTATTTCATGCCAGACATGATACAAACTATTCTTTAAATACTATTGGTTTTCTCATCAGAACGATTTCAGGAAATATGTATAATTTTCACCTTCAAATTTCAGGAAATATGTATAATTACTGGAAATTTCAGGAATTACACATATTTCCTGAGTGAATCAGACATTACACATATTTCCTGAAATTTTCAGGAATTATACATATTTCCTGATAATACATATTTCCTGTAACATATATAAACTAACCAGTAGTAAAGTACAGTGTGTGAATGTGTGACATATTGGACATTCGTCTTTCCTAATGATTAAATAACAATGTCGACTCCATTCCACGGAAGCTAACAAGCATACATTTATATTTCAGGCAGCCTCACGTGCATGGGTAAACTGGGTTTGCCTGTGGCTCTGTGGTCATCCAAGATTCCAACAGGCCCGTCTGCAGACTGGCTGGGTATTGAAGTTGTCTCTCCAGGTAAATTCTAACAGCATCCTAACGACGAGGCTTTAATAACGTTCAAGGAATAAATCACTATTTTACGAAATGCTGCATTGTGCAGAGATACTTTCTTGATTACAAATAATGGTTTTGTTCAGATCTTTAGTCAGTTTGTAACAATAACATTGCAGAAGATTTTATCATTATCTGCAACAGCAGTCCTCTTTGGGAATGGCAGTCGTGTCTGTGGCGGTCAAAAGGATGTATTTGTCCAGTAAAGGACTTCCTCGCTAATGGCTGTCCTATAGACAAGTCACTAGACAGAGAATCGTGGAATCAACAACTAAATGCTGAACTGGACTTATATTGAGTAATAAACCTCCCACCATTTACAGAATTGCTTATTCTGAAGCGTGGTTAAGAGAAACAAGCAATCATTAGTAGGCCATGTAATCAATGTCCAGATGAACCGAATAACGATTGTGCATTTGGATTATGATTGTTTGCCAATTATTACAATAACATAATAAGCATAACAAAAGTTGATTATAAATTTTTAAAAAAAGAGAACATGTTCTTAATATGCTACCGTATAAACAGACATTTTCGAAACTACGTGTACTAATAAATGGGAAACATTTCAACTGACAAGGCTTGACTGTGTTATTACATCTGACAGTTGGATGTAATAATACCATATCCATGTCACAGTCTGAATTTGTTAATGATAGATTTTAGTAAATAAATGTTTAAAGATTTAATCTGTAAAAGACAACCTTTTGCTACTTATTATCTTTTTTGTATAGTAATCTGTCATCAACATGTCAATACTTTTTTGGTTTTGATTTCAAGAATTTCTATAAATAAAAATGCAATACGCACAAATATCTCTCCCTCCAAAAAAAGGAACAACAAACAACACACAAAAAAAACATACCCCCAACAAACCAAACCCAAAAAAACACACGATTGTATATAATTTTAGCAGAGGCTTAACAGACGAATTGCTACAAGGGTGTTGAGATATATATTATAAATTATAATTCTACACAGTGGTTTCGTTTTTAGAATGGTAGATTTATCTAAAACTGATCTGTGTTCTGTACTTACAGGAGTTGTGTTAATGGAGCAAGTTGACATACGGGGAGCTGCTGTGGCAATCAAGGGTTCTGTTGATTCCATCACAATACTAAACTCTTCAATACACACAAATATGAATGGAATACTCTTTAACCGAGGTGGCTCAAACTCGTCTAGAGTGACTCTTGATCGGGTTGTAGTATCATTTAATAACAAACACGGCATAACAGTGAATAATTGGGAGACAGAGAATTACTTACAGATAAAGAATTGTCGAATAGAGGCAAATGGTCAACAGGGACTAAATATTGAAACTCCTAGCTTCGTCATTACAGCAGTCTACTCCAGTTTCTCTCACAATTCTCAGAGTGGTGTCTACAGATACAGATCAAACAAAAGAGGCTCTATGCATTTTGAAGGATGCTCTTTCATAAGCAATGGTTATAGTGGCATTTACCTCTATAGAGGAACGAGAGAAAATATTACTGTGTTGTCTTCTCGCTTTGAAAGAAATGCTCACTATGGAATCTTAATCAACATACCATATTTGTTATACACCAGATCAAAAATAGAAGTAAAAAATTCGCATTTTGAGAATAATGGAAACGACGGATCAAACATTGGTATATTATCTAATAATAACAACGAAGTGACATTGATATTTGAAAATGACACCTTTATAGGCGATACTTGTAAGATATCAATGCAAACAGTTAAGCATGACATAAAAGTTGTTAAAAGTAAGTTCACTAATTCTGCTAATGCCCTGGACATCACCATACCAAAAGGAAATGCTAACAATAAGGAGGTAGTTGATGTTTTGGACAACAGCTTTACCTTTATTACAGGTAGTTTTGCTCTCCGCCTGAAACACGATGGAGGAGTAATTGCGAGAAATAGATTTATTAACTGTTCTTCAAAAGAATCGACTTTGTTTGTTACAAGCTCTAAAACTGTCATCAACCAAAATGTATTTGCTAATCCTGAATCAGTCTACGAACTAACAACTAATTTGGCTTTTGTTGAACATTCACCTATAAATGCCAGTGGTAATTATTGGGGACTTCTTGATTTGCATGCAATACGTTTGCGGATTTGTGACTTTTACTGTAATATGGACAAAGCAGAATTCTGGCTTGAACCCATCTTTCTGACCAGCAATCTGTCTGTAACAGCTGGTACCCAAAGTGGTAGAGACTTCACTTCTGAAGACTTGGCCGACGTTGGTGGTGTATTGGATTCAGATGTGGTGATGGATGCTGACAAACTATTTGTTATTACGAGGACGATCCTGGTACCAGCAGGCATCACGCTGACCATCAATGCCAACACAACATTACAGTTCCAGAAAAACAGAGGAATCTTTGTTAAAGGTAATTATTTTTATTTTCAAATTAAAAACTGAATGAATGAATGCATGAATGTAAGTTTAACAACACCCCAGCACAAAACTACATATCGGCTAATGGGTGTCAAAGTAAGTACATGTATTTACCAAAAATAAAAACTGATATAATTATGTAAAACAGTGTGAAGAGTTGTGGGGGAAATACAGTGTAATACAAAAAAGGATATTTTAAAATTTTGAATAGAAATCAAAATGTTTAAATTTTTAAAAATGAATTCTGGGTGTCGTTTCAAAGATTCCATCACATTTCTGTCACCAAATATACCTTTTCCCCCGTCGGCTTCAGATGATGACACTCCACCAAATTGTTAGGCACAGTAAGTGTACACTGGCAATATTCATATTGAGAATGAGGGACCTTTTCGAAAATAAACAAATGCGGGAAATGTTTATGGCCGACTAAATCTATATTCTTAGTCAATCTGTAAGAATGAATTTGATTGGATATCAACTAAAATGCGAGATAGTGAAACAGATTTTCAAGTCGAAATACAATGAATATGTAACTTTTCAAATGCCATTAATATGTCATTAGCCAAGCACATGGTTTGCATTAAGATTTGTTTATGTGCCAGACGTCCGTGAAACATGGTGATTTTTGACATGCATTGTAATTTAATAGTTACTACAGTTTTTTATTAGTGATTTTTAGTGAACTTTAGCATGCCTATTAATACAATATATAATAGATAATATTTATATATTCTGTAGATATACTTTCTAAAGTGTCATACAAATCGTTACAAATCCACATGCCATAAACAAACTCACAACTTGAATAATATTTACCCCAGAAAACAAAAATGAAAATTGTATTATATCCAGTTCACGGTTATCAAAACTATATAATATGTCACTTACCACACGCAGTTTGAAGTCCATTATTTAAAAATCCATAGGCCCAAATATGTTACAAGCTTCCAATAACAGTAAATGAAATCATACGATTCAGATACACAAAAAC
>NC_054701.1:86413564-86466064 GCF_016097555.1 Gigantopelta aegis
AACATGTCCTAAGAGGATTTGGTTAACGTAGCGGCTACCTATTTTTATGCATTGTGTGTGTCACACAGTCTTTTATTAACGTATAAAAAGAAATTAATTTTATCAATATCATGTTTTACACTGGCAACATATGGATGTTGTATATATCATTATATTGTTACAGCATTTTTCTCAAGATTTTCATTTAATTTTAATTAATTACGCAATGGCACTTAATGGCTTGCACTTATTTATGTCTTGCAAATGTTCCAAATGCTGGTATTTTGAGATAATTGGTCATATTAATTTCAGTGGCGGATCCAGCGTGAAATCGAACTGGGGTCACAACCAGGTTATGATACTGGCGGATAGGGAAGGGTGGGTGGTAGTAATATTGCAATTTTATATATATTGTCACATCAGGCAGGGGCGGATTAGGTGTTTTCTAGGGAATTGGTACAAAGTTTAGGCTGAAAAGGACAACCTACAGTACTACTGGTATTCAGAATTAAAATAAAGTGTTTATCTATATGGTAATCTTCCACAGAGATATCACGCTGACCATTGTAAACATGCTCCCTACTAAAACCCAATAGGCTATATGCAATGTGTTCATTTGCTAAACACTAGATTTGTTGGGGCACTTCGAATTTTGTAAGTGGTGTGCACCTTCGAGGGCAATTCTTAGATTAAATTAATGCAATACACTGAATTGAACTGAACAGAATTAACCTTGTCAACATTTCGTCTACAGTCTATTTCAATAAAATATGCATTAGCATAGTCAGGGTGGCGACATGGCCCTCCTTATCCACATCTACCCCCATCCCCCATGTGGGTGGCCCCTCAGTGTATCATCCTGACTACACCATTGTCTGTGCAGTGTGTACCCTCACCTCCGACTTCAACGGTCCTGAAAAACAAACAATAAAACAAACAGTCCAACAAACAGTCAAACATTTACCTCTACTGGTATATCCAACTCAACACTTGTATAAAACATAGCAACAGAACAGTAGTTGGCTGTTAGATCCATTCACTTTACATCTACATACAGTTCAAATAAATATGAATATAAATGTCAAACAGCGATTCTGTTGGCACATTTCTGCAGTTAAATTCTCCGGCCATTTTCGTTAATTATCGGGAAATGTTGAAATGCACACCATCCCGTTGGTCCGCACTTGACAGGGAATAATCATAGTGCAGGACTGTGTACAATCTATTGTCCGTCAAAGGCAGGATTGATGTTGCAAAAAACCCAATTTAATCGCATAAAAAGTATTCATGCATTAACATAACAGTCAGTTGTTTGTGCACTCAAGATATAGCGTCACATATTAACCTGACAGTTATAATTAGTATTATTATTCTGTGTTTCCATAATATAATTGTTGTTTTGGTTTGTTTTGTTTTTTTGTTTTTTTTTTTTTTTTTTTTTGGGGGGGGGGGGGGGGGGGGGGGGGGGGGGGGGGGGGTTTGTTTGTGTGTCTTTGTGGGTTTTTTTTGTAAATGACAGTAAATACAATTACTTGGCTGAGAGTAGATTTAGCATAACTTTAATAGGATTCCTAATTTAGCTCAGTTTGTTAAGCCTAGACTAATGTAATCAAAAATATTTAGTGGTCACAGCAGGCTTGTGACCCTTATTATTTCCAAAAGAGAGGTCACGGGACCCCTGTGACCCCCCCTCCCCCCCCCCCCCCCCCCCCCCGGATTAATTTCCTTAATTTCCAAGGGCAATTTAAAGGGACATACCCTATTTTTTTTTAGGGAACCATAAAGCATATTTTTAGGATTGGGTTTGACCCCCCTCCCCCCCCCCCCCCCCTTAGAGCCATTGATTTTTGATATGGACCGATGAAATCATACTTTACTTTGATTTTATTGCTTAGATTATTCATTTCCGTACATTCGAAGTATTTTTGGTTATGCTGGTGTTTTTAATATAACAAAATGCATTTTTCATATTTTTAAAAAACGCACGTGCGTCTGAGAGGTAACAGCTGTGGAGTCGAGTTTTAGTCTATGTTTAGAGGGTATTTCACCATTTCAAAGTCACAGACTCGTGTTTCACTTAGTTGTAACTTTATCCAAATGTGTTACAGGTTTGTAGATTTACTAAACTTAGTGTTAATTATAATGGGCTGAAACTAGGGTCTGTCCCTTTAAAAAAAATTAAAAAAATTCTACAATTTTCAAATAACCGATTTGGGTATGGTTCACTGTAATATATGTGTGCGTGCGTGCGTGCGTGTGTGTGTGGTATTTCCGAAATGTTCGCTTGAATGGGTCCATGGCATGGATGAATCTAGGATTTTATCTACAGTATGAGCGGGTGTGCGATGGATCGCAGGATCGGTCGAACTCAATGGATAAGGGTGTTTCCCATCTCATCTAAAGCCCTTCCACTGGTACACCAAATCCCGTGGTATGTAATTTGTTCTGTCTATCAAAAAATATCCTTTGTTGCTTTTTGGGTAAAACCGGCCTCGGTGGTGTAGTGGTTAGCATCCCTGTACCGGTTCCCACCCAGAGCGAGTTTAACGACTCAGTGAGTAAGTGTAAGGCCACTACACCCTGTTCTCTCTTACTAACCACTAGCCTCTAACCCATATTCCTGGACAGACGGCCCAGATAGCCGAGGCAGGCCCAGATAGCCAAGGCAGGCCCAGATAGCCGAGGCAGGCCCAGATAGCCAAGACCCAGATAGCCGAGGCCTACAGAAATGGATTTGAACAGCGATCCATTCCCGTCGTTACCAATAAGTACGCTTTCGTTTGGATCACAACGGGTTATGTCTGATCTACTGATCTATCTTCCCGGTGGTTTCCAATCCGATTAAAATGTTTTCCTCAGTATTCCTCTTTTCCTTTGTAAACTGTTTACATACGTGCGCATGGCAGAACTAAATTAATAGCGCACGGATCAGGTTACAGGTGCTCCTACAGTCTTGTAAGACACTCCCCGCTTCATTTTAACTTTAACGTGATTTTCATGTTTATAGCCAGTTATGATTCAAGTATGCTGTCTCGATAATTACGCAGTTCTGACAGATTCTACAGCTTTTTAAAGCAGCAGTCTGAAAGTTGCATAATCACTAAAACTAAAATTCTCTTCTGAAATCTAAATAATATATCTCGAGTTATATGCCCACAAACAATTACAACATTTAATTTTATTTACTATTATATAAACCTTTATTATTAAAAAGTAAAGTTTGTTTTATTTAACGACGCCTCTAGAGCACATTGATTTTTATCTTATCATCGGCTATTGCACGTCAAACATATGGTCATTCTGACATATTTCTTTAGAGGAAACCCGCTGCCGCCACATAGGCTACTCCATCCGATAAGCAGCAAGGGGTCTTTTATGTGCACTTTCCCACAGACAGGACAGCACATACTACGGCCGTTGATGAACCAATTGTGGACCACTGGCTGGAACGGAAAATAGCCCAAACTACAAATTGGTCTACTGTGAAGGATCGATCCGACGACCGACCGCGTCAAGGCGGACACGCTCATGTCTTGAAATTAATACCTAACTGTCCATTCAAAACTGCAATATTCCGAAGTACATACTGTAGGTCACAGTGCATCTATACTGACAAAGAATTTCCGATGACTGGGTCTTGAAGTTCGAGGTGTACCGATTCACTTAATAATAGCCTTTTGAAGTTAACAATTCACAAGCGCTCCTGTGATTTCGTCATGTTAAATAATACCTGAGTGTGTTGGTTCAAAAAAAATATTCAAGTACATACTGTATGCGTCGTCACGTTGTATGTTGTGACCCAGTTTTGAAATTCGACGCCATGTGAGTACATTCGCGTACCACATGGCTCACAAATCAGAATTCGTTTGCATTACGAACATTACTAGACTTGGGTTGGACATGTAAAAAAATATGATCAAAAGCAGTGGAATAGCGAGGGGGAGGGGGCACGGGAACATCCCTCAATCAAACCTATTTACTTTATTTTACTGCATTAAATTTTACCAAATCATACATACAGTTAATACATTACGGTAGGGGTTGTAGTACCCCCCCCCCCCCCATCAATTTGGCTACATGCAACATATTGCCAAATCCAATCCAATTTTTAGAATACAAAAATTATGTCATAGTAAAACAAAATCAAACAACCAATTGGTATAGTTTGCAACCTGTATTCTTCCGTCAAAATAAACAATATGTTTTGAAAAGTATCCTAAGAAAAATCGACACAATGTTAGTACACTACAACGTACCACATGTCTGCAAACAAATTTAGAATTGGGTTTGACTTCACTTACGAAGTATGGGGAAAGTAGATGCTTTAGGTTGGAAACATTAAAGACCATCTTTATATGATTTCAAAAGCAGTGACGTCATAGCCGATGGGGAGGGGGCAAATCAATGGCTCTATCCCTCAATCAAAACAAACTTTTTTTTTTTTATGATTTCAATATAAATTTTATACAGGATAACAGCTACAAATATATTTTTTAAATAAAATAAAATACATTCTAATATTTGCGATTTTTGCCATCTTATGCCAGAAACACTGGAACAAATTCTATCTACAATGCTGTAAAGTACAATCCTATGGAAACCAGAAGAAGAATCAATTTTTCTTTGGATAAAAACAAAATTATGTCTAAAAGCATTGTGTTAAAATTGGTGCAAATCTTACACAATTTTTTCAACGTTTTAATATGAAGTGGTGCAACCCATTATTCCAATGGCATTTAAAATAAACACCCTTTTATTTTTAATGGCTGTTGAACCCCGTTATCAAGACTGCAACCTAACAGTCAAATCAAATTCTATTGCAGTAATATTAACATAGACACAACAGTTCCTATGGATTGACAAACTTGGTGGGGACACGCGGGAGGTAGGGCAGTATATGGTGAAGTTGAGTGCATTTCATCACTTCACAAGTATTCCAAAGTATTATGCTAGTTTTGATTTAGTAAACTAGTCTAAAGACCTCTTTAGCAGTGCAGGAACGATGTATTGTCCAGTAAAGGATCTCCTCGGGAGTGGCTGTCCTCTTGTAGACGAGACACTAGATAGAGATTTATGGAATCCGCAAGTATTTTGTCAAATGCCCATTCGACTCTGCATTGTGCAGAGATACGGTCTAGATAGTGGATCACGGTTTCGTCGCTTAGATTCAATGCAGTGGTAGCCGACTCGGGACAGTTTATTTAAAGCTAGAAGCCACTGCACGACGACTGGTATATCAAATGACGTGGTATGTTCTATTCTGTCTGTGGGATGGTGCATATAAAAGATCCCTTGCAACTAATGGACAAATGTAGCGGGTTTCCTCTCTAAGACTATATGTCAAAATTACCAAATGTTTGACATCCAATAGCCGATGATTAACAAATCAATATGCTTTAGTGGTGTCGTTAAACAAAACAAACTTTTAGTATATGTAAATGTCTGAGATATACGCCTTTGTTTTCCGTGGCATCATCTTTGCTTGGGTATTATTTCGTGACAGATATTATTGACCTTCTCTAAACCTTTGAGTAACAATCCACGCACGCATGCGTTCTTACCAATAACATACAACTAGGAAGTACACATGAATACAATACAGTTTTTCCCAGCTCGATGATTGGCGACGTGCGACCTCTTGTGACTAGGAAGTTGTATCTGTTATGGTATCACTCTAATAGTTGTGATATCAAACCTTCAGAGCACCACCAAATGTGACACAATCAAGTAGAATCAAATTCGTCACACATAATGAAGAATTCTTTATATCTCGTCCTTATCAGTATCGTCTGTATTAAAGGTAAGATATTCAGTTTTGTCAAGTTAAGTAGTCAATTCCTTAGATCAGTTTCTTAGAAGAGGAAAATATGCTAATTAATTTTATAGTTTGGAATCTAGAAATTATCACAACAAATTTATTTCCAAAATAGAATAAAATACAAATTTAAAGGAAAGTTAAATAATAAGAAAATTAACAGGTACGGAATCAGCAGAATTAGAAGGGGTAACATTATATACGAAGGCATTACCATTTCTTAAAAAATTAGAAACTAGAAATTAGAAGATGGTTCTACGAGCAGATGTCTTTGCGTTTTCCTGAATATATATTTAGCCCATGTTGTTAGATTTATTAACTATAGCTAAAATGTACAAGAAATGTCCGCTACTAAAACTATGGGATCATTACTTGTACACTAAGATCCAGTAAACAAAAGGTTTCTGAACAAGTGTCGACCTGTCACTCTAATAAATTATAAACACAAATTTGTGTATTACGAATTGACGAGAAAAGATACTACATAAAATCATCACTGATTTTCTAAACATAGAGGATATACTAATTTAAATTATGATTTATAATATGTGATATACTGAAATACGATAAATACCATAAAATGCCGGGGAAGTTTGTATAAGTGAATTCTGGTTTTGACAAAAGTGGTTCTAGACCAGGCAATCATCTACCTCATTATGTTTTTGTAATATGTTTCAAAATAATAGAAATATTAATTGGAAATGCTACAACGTTAAAGTTATAAGGACAGACAGGGGAAGTTATATCACATATCACTATCATAATTTCCAAAAGCAGTCAAGCAGTTTAAACATAAATTTCGACGACACGCGGATTATGTTTTCAGTTAGCAGTTTATCAGTCAAATGTATTACCATATTTAAAAGAGACTGCTCGTGTTTTTACATTTCCCATCAGCGGATGATGACATACTAATAAATGATAGAAAGTAACCAGTTGTTAGACATTAAAAAGCTATAGTTTAAAATGTAAAGAGGTGTCGTTAAATAAACACTTCTTTCCTACCAGTGCATCACTTTTTTTCCACAGTGCTGGAATACGCATTATTGTCAGTTGTATTAACATTTATTTTTGTTAATTTGCTTCAATATATGTTAAACGTGCACATCATAATGATACTTTTTATACAATATATGTTAAACATGCACATCATAATGATACTTTTTATACAATATTACTTTTCAGTTAACAGCAGAAGTTTGGGGTTTTTTCTATGATAGCATAAAAAGCAATCGAACCTTTTGTTGTAAATGTCATTTATTAATGTCTAGATCATTTGTTTGGGAAATAACATTTTTAAATGACTAAAAAGCTTACAGTAAACAAGTGTAAATCGTGTAGTATTGGGTGATTAAAACAAAATACACGTGTGTGTGGTTTAAACAATATTTATTTCACAAACGAAATGGATTGGCAAACAGGCCATTGGCCTATATTAATGCCTAATACACGTGTATGTATCCTTGTTTCATCAATGTATACCCAACTGTTTGTGAAGTCTTAACCCAGGAAGTCCCGTGTAACAGTAATTTACTTGGCACGCACTTCGGATCGTTCCTCTCTGGTGCTTGTGTGTGTATTTGTCAATTGTTAGCTTAGTGTTGTTGGCATGTTTAAACACAATGGCTTTTAATATCTTGTCTGCTGGTCCTTTACTAGTTATACCAGATATTATAACAGTGAACCGTTACGGTGAGGCGCCAGAAACCTACCCGATACGTTAATTGAAATTAAAATACCCAACTTGGCCTGTATTAGCTACTATTGGAAGTGCTAATATATATATATATATATATATATATATATATATAACACGTGACGCCGTGACATGTAGTTAGGCCATTTTTCGGCGGAACTTTTGCAAAAAATTTACTTGACAATGGACATTTTAAAAGAAATTTCAATCAAGATTAACCTTTATTTAATGGTCTAGTGGATAAGCTGCTGGACAATCAAGCTGACAACAGTGGTTCAAATTCCGTCAAAGATGGCTCACACATTCATTCATCTCTCTCATCTATCAGACTCTGCCTATCATTCTCATTATCTTAAGATAAAAAACCTTTCAAATTTCTCCCACGATTTCAATCTGTTTCGACCCTTTCTGTCAGTTTCCTTCGACTCTGTCTTCTGAGGTGTCCACACCATCACCTACCCGTCTCAACTTCCTCCACGGGTGCAGTATCTGGGTACTTCCCTGCACCCACCTGGCATTCTCGTCCTCTGCCGCTAATAAAGCTGGTCTGACCCACGGTACTAACTAACGACCGCCGGTAATAGGGGTATATAGTAGGTGGTTATAAGTGCCTCTTAGCAATGCCAAAATTAACTACTGAACACTCCCCGAAGTGGTCAGACTAAGCCCACAGCTAAAAGCTGATGGGGAGTGGCAGTTGTGTGGCACAGATAGCCATCAGAGGCCAGCACCTGTCGCGGTTGGAGAGACAAGGTCTGGGACGTGGAGGCGAAAGAAGTTTAAAGTTAGGAGGAGTTGCCAGATCGGGAAGAAATGAGATGGAATTCAAAGGAGAGAAAGGAAAGGGGGCATTGGGATTAAAAAAAACCAAGTACCCTCCCCCTCCCCCCTCCCCAAAAAACAAAAAACACACAACAGAACCCCCCCCCCCCCCAAAAAAAAAACCCAACAACAACAACACTTTATTTAATGACAGTTAAATTAACATTTAATAATATTACTGTGAAAATATACCTGACAATGCAATCGTTCAAAAACAACAACAAAAAAAACATGAATATAAATCAACGACAGGACATTGTCACCATTATTTTGCTTCGTATTTAGGATCAGATGCATTGGTAATCGTCAAACTAAAAACTGATTAAGCGACACTGACCTAAATAATTAGATCGTAATAATTTAAAAGGGAGGTAATTAAATCATGAACTTGTTCACAACAAATATAAATGTGACTTTTCACTGAATATCACTTTTATGGTTTCTGTATATCATGGCTATGTATATTATATCTCTATGTACATACATACATATAAGTACAAGTACGAGATTAATATCTCCCACTGGGTATTATATTGCCGTATATACTGGGCAAGATCAAAATTAGCACACCAGGACCATAACGTAAAGGTTCGATTTGTATTTCGATTGGTGACGTTCCGTACTGACACCCGTGTATTAGTGGTGATTCTTTGCAGCTAGGATTACTGTCACAAAATGCATACCGGTCAAAGTTAGTGAACAAACACTGGGAGTCTGTAAAGAATCATTTGTGTCTGTTATTAGGTGCATTTTATAGGTCGCATGGTAGTAGAATAGTCTACGGCTATTGGGTGTCAAACTACGGTAAATACAAAACTGAAGTGATGAACAATATCAATCTAAAAGTCAACAGTTAATTAAAACACCACCAAGGCATGCCGACGTTATGCAGTTAGATATGTTTTGTGTGTATTGGTAAGTCACGTGCTACAAGAATCCATATTTTATTAATACAGATATTTTTTACTCTACATGTGAACACGATCTGCGAAAATAGGTATGTCTGACTTCACACCACACTGTCCGACTTAAATGTGAATGTTTTCGAGTCACGATCGTATGTTGAAATTGTCATATATTCTGCACCATAACAAATACAGATACACAAAATGAAACCTGAGGAATACTAAATGTTGTCTAATAACTGTTTCATGCATCTGGTTAATATGATCTGTAGGACCTATGGTGTTGGACTCACGATCACTTTACCCTAGTAAACCCGTTCCAATCAGTGCACCACAACTGGTCAACAGCCGTGGTATGTGCTTTCCTGTCTGTGGAAAAGTACACATAAAAGATCCCTTTCTGCTTTAAGAAAAATGTAGCGAGTTTCCTTTGAAGACTACGTGTCAGAATTACCAAATGTTTGACATCCAGTAACTGATGTTTAATTAATCAATGTGTGTGTGTGTGTCTGTGTGTGTGTGTGTGTGTCTGTGTGTGTGTTTGTGTGTGTGTGTGTGTGTGTGTGTGTGTGTGTGTGTCTATAGGGAGATCCACTTGCAACATTTTGATTATGCGTGTCTATAGGGACATCCACTTGCTACACTTTGATCATGTGTGTGTCTATAGGGACATCCACTTGCTACACTTTGATTATGTGTGTGTCTATAGGGACATCCACTTGCTACACTTTGATTATGTGTGTGTCTATAGGGACATCCACTTGCTACACTTTGATTATGTGTGTGTCTATAGGGATATCCACTTGCTACACTTTGATTATGTGTGTGTCTATAGGGATATCCACTTGCTACACTTTGATTATGTGTGTGTCTATAGGGATATCCACTTGCTACACTTTGATTATGTGTGTGTCTATAGGGACATCCACTTGCTACATTTTGATTATGTGTGTGTCTATAGGGACATCCACTTGCTACACTTTGATTATGTGTGTGTCTATAGGGACATCCACTTGCTACACTTTGATTATGTGTGTGTCTATAGGGACATCCACTTGCTACACTTTGATCATGTGTGTGTCTATAGGGACATCCACTTGCTACACTTTGATTATGTGTGTGTCTATAGGGACATCCACTTGCTACACTTTGATTATGTGTGTGTCTATAGGGACATCCACTTGCTACACTTTGATTATGTGTGTGTCTATAGGGATATCCACTTGCTACACTTTGATTATGTGTGTGTCTATAGGGATATCCACTTGCTACACTTTGATTATGTGTGTGTCTATAGGGATATCCACTTGCTACACTTTGATTATGTGTGTGTCTATAGGGACATCCACTTGCTACATTTTGATTATGTGTGTGTCTATAGGGACATCCACTTGCTACACTTTGATTATGTGTGTGTCTATAGGGACATCCACTTGCTACACTTTGATTATGTGTGTGTCTATAGGGACATCCACTTGCTACACTTTGATTATGTGTGTGTCTATAGGGACATCCACTTGCTACACTTTGATTATGTGTGTGTGTATAGGGACATCCACTTCCTACACTTTGATTATGTGTGTGTCTATAGGGATATCCACTTGCTACACTTTGATTATGTGTGTGTCTATAGGGAGATCCACTTGCAACATTTTGATTATGCGTGTCTATAGGGACATCCACTTGCTACATTTTGATCCTGTGTGTGTCTATAGGGATATCCACTTGCTACACTTTGATTATGTGTGTGTCTATAGGGATATCCACTTGCTACACTTTGATTATGTGTGTGTCTATAGGGATATCCACTTGCTACACTTTGATTATGTGTGTGTCTATAGGGATATCCACTTGCTACACTTTGAATATGTGTGTGTCTATAGGGACATCCACTTGCTACACTTTGATTATGTGTGTGTCTATAGGGATATCCACTTGCTACACTTTGATTATGTGTGTGTCTATAGGGATATCCACTTGCTACACTTTGAATATGTGTGTGTCTATAGGGACATCCACTTGCTACACTTTGATTATGTGTGTGTCTATAGGGACATCCACTTGCTACACTTTGATTATGTGTGTCTCTATAGGGACATCCACTTGCTACACTTTGATTATGTGTGTGTCTATAGGGATATCCACTTGCTACACTTTGATTATGTGTGTGTCTATAGAGACATCCACTTGCTACACTTTGAATATGTGTGTGTATAGGGACATCCACTTGCTACACTTTGATTATGTGTGTGTCTATAGGGACATCCACTTGCTACATTTTGATTATGTGTGTGTCTATAGGGACATCCACTTGCTACACTTTGATTATGTGTGTGTCTATAGGGACATCCACTTGCTACACTTTGAATATATGTGTGTGTCTATAGGGACATCCACTTGCTACACTTTGATTATGTGTGTGTCTATAGGGACATCCACTTGCTACATTTTGATTATGTGTGTCTCTATAGGGACATCCACTTGCTACACTTTGATTATGTGTGTGTCTATAGGGACATCCACTTGCTACACTTTGATTATGTGTGTGTCTATAGGGAGATCCACTTGCAACATTTTGATTATGCGTGTCTATAGGGACATCCACTTGCTACATTTTGATCCTGTGTGTGTCTATAGGGATATCCACTTGCTACACTTTGATCCTGTGTGTGTCTATAGGGATATCCACTTGCTACACTTTGATTATGTGTGTGTCTATAGGGACATCCACTTGCTACACTTTGATTATGTGTGTGTCTATAGGGACATCCACTTGCTACACTTTGATTATGTGTGTGTCTATAGGGATATCCACTTGCTACACTTTGATTATGTGTGTGTCTATAGGGTCATCCACTTGCTACACTTTGATTATGTGTGTGTCTATAGGGACATCCACTTGCTACACTTTGATTATGTGTGTGTCTATAGGGATATCCACTTGCTACACTTTGATTATGTGTGTGTCTATAGGGACATCCACTTGCAACATTTTGATTATGCGTGTCTATAGTGATATCCACTTGCTACACTTTGATTATGTGTGTGTCTATAGGGAGATCCACTTGCAACATTTTGATTATGCGTGTCTATAGGGACATCCACTTGCTACATTTTGATCCAGTGTGTGTCTATAGGGATATCCACTTGCTACACTTTGATTATGTGTGTGTCTATAGGGACATCCACTTGCTACACTTTGATTATGTGTGTGTCTATAGGGACATCCACTTGCTACACTTTGATTATGTGTGTGTCTATAGGGATATCCACTTGCTACACTTTGATTATGTGTGTGTCTATAGGGAGATCCACTTGCAACATTTTGATTATGCGTGTCTATAGGGACATCCACTTGCTACATTTTGATCCTGTGTGTGTCTATAGGGATATCCACTTGCTACACTTTGATTATGTGTGTGTCTATAGGGATATCCACTTGCTACACTTTGAATATATGTGTGTCTATAGGGACATCCACTTGCTACACTTTGATTATGTGTGTGTCTATAGGGATATCCACTTGCTACACTTTGATTATGTGTGTGTCTATAGGGATATCCACTTGCTACACTTTGAATATGTGTGTGTCTATAGGGACATCCACTTGCTACACTTTGATTATGTGTGTGTCTATAGGGACATCCACTTGCTACACTTTGATTATGTGTGTGTCTATAGGGACATCCACTTGCTACACTTTGATTATGTGTGTGTCTATAGGGATATCCACTTGCTACACTTTGATTATGTGTGTGTCTATAGGGAGATCCACTTGCTACATTTTGATTATGTGTGTGTCTATAGGGATATCCACTTGCTACACTTTGATTATGTGTATGTCTATAGGGAGATCCACTTGCTATATTTTGATTATGTGTGTGTCTATAGGGATATCCACTTGTTATCATTATATCTCACAAGATGTAACCCTGTGCTTGTACTTGTATGTCAGTATTCGTGATACGTACAATATGTTTCAGAACTGTTCAGTGGAAAATATGACTGTCTTAGAGTTTGATGTAGCGATATAACTTTATGATAACCTGTTTACTCTGCCGTTAACTACTGTAACAATCGATTTTTTTTTTAAAACAACATGTTTTTAAATGAAAAAATACTTTGTTAGACTGTTCTAATTTCTATATCTATTCTAATATGTGAATTCATTTTTGATTTAGATGATGTTTACTTGGAACTCTGCTCCTCTGTTCGGCTCGGATAGTTTGTTGTATAGACTTGATAGAATAAAGCTTTTTCTCTCGTTATTTGTTTCCCTAGATACGACTCAAAGGACCAACGGCTTGGTTCCGGGTGGGGATGGTGAGGTGGTATGATAATATATTTTAAAATGTATACGATGATCGAGGATAATCCAAATGGATTTCTTGTTATCTGAAGATTCTTCTTTTAATATACTTTATTTCTGTTCACAATTATTAACCATTTTGTCTTAATAGTTTCTCTTGCAGTCGATCCTTGCCAAATGTATCGATCATTTCCTAGTGAAGATCGGCGGGACACGCTATACGAACTTGGCTATTCGGAATCTCCTGTTAGTGACAAATACATAGCTGAAACCTGGTATGGCAGCCTGATGGGTCTGGCAACATCACCGCCAGGAGCCTATAAATGTGGGACCTTTTTCCCAGTGTGGGCTAAACAAGGTGGGTGATTTATCCAGCAAACCAAATAAAATACACCTGTTCATAGCATTTATGTCAATAATATTAGTTAAGCAAATACTTTCAGACAATTTTGTTCTCCAAAACTGGCAAAGTGCGATTTTCAAATGCATTAACTTCTACAATGTTAAAAACTACGTCGTCCTCAATTGGACCAATATCTTGTACAATATTTTAAAGTACTTCGTCCTCAACTGGAGAGAAATGACGATAATATGCGTTAATCTACTCGCCGTAGCATACATTTATAGTCCGCCCAACAGGGAAAGCCTTTTTTATACTATGGAATTTACTACAAGTTATTTATTTGTGAGCCTATTTATTTGTGAATTGCACACAAACATAGGTGGGTTTGTTTGGTGGGGTTTTTCTTTTTGTTGGTTTTTTGTTGTTGTTGTTGTTGTTTGTTGGGTTTTTGTGCTTTTTATTGGGGGGGGGGGGGGGTATTTTCAAAACACTTTTACTTTTCTTCTTACAAAAAACATTTTATACAATGACGGGACGGACTATAGGTTACGAGTCTGTCATTGTCGTATTTAATACCGTATCTCTACAAAATACTGGATTCAAAAGACGTTATGGTAGTCGTAAATGTATGCAGCTATGACTCAATTTTGGATACTTTGCCTACAAAGAAGAACTGACCATGACAACAATACATGGTTACACCTCCGTCCGTAGGCGGATTACTATTGTATAGGGCGCGTCAATACTAGCATCTAAAACCTGTCTACGTCTTCCCCAAAACACGACGACTGAATCGCTACAGGTCTTACAATTTCCATTACAGAGGTGGTCGTTGGCAATGGAAATATAGATGTGACAGTGTGTACACAAATACCAGGAAACGATTGTGCTGAACCGTCTATCATAAAAGCGAAAAACTGTGGGTCGTATAAGGTCTTTGACTTGACACAAACAGCCTTAGATTCTGCCTACTGTCTTGGTGAGTAATACTCATTATTATATGTTACATCTGAAGTTGATTAATATTAATTAGTTGGTTCTCAACTTAAACGGACGGGGCGTAGTCCAGTGGTAAAGCGTTCGCCTGATGAGCAGTCTATCTGGGGTCGATCCCCATCGGTTGGCCAATAGCTATGTCTCGTTCCAGCCACACCCAATAGCCGATATATTTTTCGTGCTGGAGTGTCGTTAAACATTCATTCATTCATTCGTTCCAGCCATTGCATCACCACTGGTATATTAAAGGCCATCCTGCCTGTGGGGTGGTGTATATAAAAGATACGTATTACAACAAGCTTGTTGTTTTCTGTACATGGCTTAAACATCTTGACAAAACATGGTTTAAAACTCTTCAGATTTGGAAGTATATGGCTTTCCAAGTCGTTAAAAGTATTTGAGTACTATGTTTGCGTACAACGATCACATTGAAGTACGAACACTATTTTACTATATTAACCATTTTGTGTATTTTTAATTCACTCATCATGTGACCCTTCTACCATAGAACATTATATTATTGGTGTTACATGCACTGTTTAAATACCAATAACAGGTTACCTTCCCAATTTCAGGGCAAACCCCACTCACCCAGGTAAGATTTGATCCAACACAATATTCGTTTCGGAGTTATGAGACGAACCCTCAATCAGGACAGTTAAACGTATTAATATCACCAGAGGTGGTCAGCCCATATCAGTTGTAAAAAGAGCCTTTATATCAAGGAGGACAACCGGAGATAGTGTTTGTATGTGGTCTAGATAAGCTAGTGCAGTAAACCCAAAGCGAAATACAGGGCGTTATATGTACTAAACCGAACTGGATCGGCATTTACCTCCGCAGACTGGACGAATGTTTCAAGTGTCATAAGAAATTGAAGTAAGAGGAATACAGTCTGTACAGTGCTCGACTGGGGTGCTAGTATCGAGCACCCTCGGAGGACTGGCTAGATTTTCCCCGTCCCAACCGATACCCCATGATTGGTAAATCAATTATCGTCCTAAGTAGTATCTTGCCTGTGATAAGATGCAAGAAACGCCCTTGCTGCTAATTGTAAAATACGTAGATATTAAATGCTTAAATAATAAAAATGTTCTAGAGTCCGCAGATGTTGATAACAAGGAGGTTTGCTTATTTTAATTTTTTATTTAATATAACTTCACATTTTATGTATATTCCTATTGAGCTAACATATTTATACTCTTTTTTTTCCCCTAGCTGGTAAAGTCCGAGGTAAGTTACAAATTAATTTTTAATGCTTCAATGTAATTATTTCTAGTATTTCTAGCCATTGGCTCTTGTTTCCGAGGTAGACCGCTCGCCTGCGGTGCGTGGTCGTAGGATCGAACCTCGGCGGATCCATTGAGCTTTTTCCCGCCCCAACAAGTGCCATATTAGTGGTATATCAAGTTGGGTGTGCTATATAGCGAATAATTCATGAGTGGCCGTTAGATACCATTTGTCTTACAACGAGTTGTTTCAAAATGTATCTAACGAACGAAAGCGAATTTGATATGTTTTTAAACAACACGTTGTAAGATAAATGTTATCTAACGAACACGAATGTATTACTTTATTTCTTACATATCCTCAAACACCAGGTTTTAGTCAAATTTTAACGTCTGTTTCGGCTCAAAGTTATTTACAGTCTTTATACTTGTATATAAAATACGCGTCACAGACAAATCATTGTCAGGTTAACTATACATCGCAGTGTAATCGATTTTGATCTTGCTGTTTTTACCATTGGGTGTATGGTATTGTTAACCTGGTCATCACCTAGGAGCAGCCAGTTGCATATCTTGAAATTGTTAACGCACGTACTTGTGTAAACAAGGATGTGTTATCAAAATAACGAATGATGTTCTTTCAACGGGTGTGTAAAAAAATGTCTGTAGGAGAGTGTATATAAAAGATCCATTGATGCTAATTTGAAAATGTATCAGGTTTGTTTTAAGGACTACATGTCAGAATTATCAAATTTTTGACATACAATAGCCGATGATTAATTTAAATATGTGCTTTAGTGGTGTCGTTAAACTAAACAAACTGTAACTTTAACAATGGACATTGGGCTATTAGAAACACGTTAGATTTGTCACAACTGACAATTTAAACAAGAATTTATAAGTAATAATGTAATTTAATTGTAAACCAAGCAGGCTCTTTGTTTCAGATATTCCTAGACGCACAAACAAACCAATCGTTGAGACAGCTTTGACAAAGGTTGGCAGGAATTCTGAACTAATATTTCGCTGTATTTTCGATAAATCTGTTGAGGATGTGTTTTATAAGATCTACTGGTATGTTGATAACAAGTACCTGTCTTCATCAAAACCACACAGATGGGAGGATCGAGGTGGGAGCAATGACCTTGATGAGACAACCTTAAAGGAGAAAGGCTTTAAAACCGTTGGTTTCAATGTGAGTACCGAACAAAACCTGTCCAAATTGTATCAACTTTTCACTTATGTAGTATAAAATTACAGAATATACACTCCATGTTGCTCAATATATTACACACATAAACCGGTTTTAGAAAGAGTCGTGCTCGCATCGGTCAAACATATTTGACACATTCGTTTATTCTGAAGAAGGATCATGCACCCCAGTGAGAGCACTGTCAGTGTACACTGGTTGTACGCCACATTTTTTTGCAGTGTAATCGTCTCTTCTTAAGCAAACCAGTGAATATATATATTTGGAAGGAAAATGTAATGGAAGCATTTCGATTACATCCTAAAAATAATTTAAATTTTTTTTCAGATAAAGAATTCTATTCTAAATTTTTATTTTACTTCCCTGTGATATTTATATCTTTTGAACAGCTCTTTACAAAGTGTTTTAATTTAACCTTTGAAACTTTAGTTTGATGTTGATCATCAATTTATTCATTTATTTACCTTTGTTTGACACCCAATAGCCGATATCATATTCGCGCTGGGTTGGCGTTAAACATTCATTCTTTTTAGAAATAATTAATTTTTTAATTTTAAAATATAGAATCATGCTTAAGCAATTATCATAAATGTTGATTTATAAATGCATCTCTATCTTGACTTACTTAGATAGATGAAACATGTACTGAGGGAAAATGTTAACAAAATATGTGATGTATATTAAACTAGTGTGTGAAAACCCAAAACATTCAATACAACTGATGCTATAAAGCTTTGTGCTGTTTTAAATACAGTAGCCAATGTAAAACAAAAAATATTAGGCAAATATAGCCTTTTTATTATTCAGAGTACAATATGACTATATTTTGTATGGTTGTATGTAATATAAATATATGTCTATTCAATGCAGTTTTGTATATCACAATATTTCTACTCAATTTATGCATTATTGCCTACAATAATTTGATATGTAATAGAGTCATTTGCTATAAGGGTCTCGAACACAAACTTTAAGAGCAAATATCTGCAACCGGACAAAACGATATATATATATATATATATATATATATATATATATATATATATATATATATATATATATATATATATATATATATATATATATAGCACAGCCTAAAGGTAGTACTAAACTGAATAACTTCCGGATGGGTCAAACTTCGAGGTGCACCCAACTTTTGATAGAGAAATGAAGACCACAAGTCCTGTGATTGGTGATAAATGTGAGTGTGTTGGTTGTATTTTATTTCATCTAGTACCACTGTGTCAAGTAGCCTTGTGCTTGAAACATGTATAGGGTACCTGTAAAAAAGTACTCGAATTTTGTGCGGAACTAGGGTAGTCATAGACTCTACCCGTTATCTCAGAAATGAGCAGCTTGACCCCCAATTTTTCTGATTCACTTTAAGGGTGAGGGGTGGTAGTATTTATATCCGTGGCGTTTATATCGATTGATACATTGCAGGTAGGAATTTTAGCCACATATGTTACTATTGTCGTCTATGGGATTTGATTTGGTAGTATACACCCTAAAAATAATTGACAAAGTTGTATATTTGTTATGAAACTATCAACATTACATTTCTTACTATCGAAGGCTATTTTTCGATTTCAAACATGGTGGCCAACTTGTATAAAAATAAAATAAATCTGGGGGAATCCAGACGAGGCAAGCGCCTCGTCTGCCTTGTGCTGGCTATGCCATTGATGACGTTAATTAAAATTGGTTTTGTGCTATATATGATGTTTATAATGTGGTTAGCAGAGAAGGAATGTGGTGTCTATGAGTGAAATCGATGGAGTAAGTCACATTTTGCACTACAACCAAGGACTACTCCTGTTAACGGTTCAGAACCAAATAGGAAAATAAAGAAAACACAATATTTGTTTAATGACACCTTTTGACAGACGATGTAGTAAAACCAAACAGCCGCCACTTATGGGATAGGAACAGGGAACTTTCCCATAGACAGGACATCGCATACCACGTCCTTTGATACACCAGTCATGTGTCACTGACTTAGAAGTGGGTAACAAGACTGTCAGCAATTGATTCTTCAGGTTGGTGTCCACCGCAGAGCTACACATTACCCCTGACCATTGATTAGTAAGCACTGCATCAGTTTGTGCATTTTTAAGAACACTTGTGACAGTGCGTTCTTCTTATCAATTGAATTGCAAAAATCACAGTTGTCTCCTCTTTTAAGGTTTACTGTGGAGTCAGAGCGAGTTTTCAAACGGAGTCAGCGGCCAGCCTGCCCATTTTCAGTCAAGTGAAATACGTAGGAATAAAGGTACTTGCTTGTGGCTTACTAATTACTTAATATCATGGTACTAAATAACCCTAAAATATCGAATATTTATAAGCAAGGTTGTAATATTGTAATATTTTGTCATAGAATTGTTATTATTATTTATTTATTTATATTTATTTATTTCAGCTATACAACACAACAGTGTATTTGGACAAAGAACCAGTTGAGATATTTTTTCAGCTGACCGCTCCCTTTGGTTGCATAGACGATAAAGACTGTTCATTAGAGATTCAGCTTCTCGAAAGAGACGACATCCAAGACAACAATTGTGAACGAAAGAACCTTGTTGCATCCTATTGTGGTGTCAGTGTGGAGAAGAGCAAGTGGGACAAAGTCCACAGTTTTGTAATTAAGCGTAGAACGACCGTGAATAAAAACACGAAAACAACGTCAACATCAATAATGAAGCTCACAACATCTCAGCGGAATTGGAACCATGGACTTTGGGCCAATTATAATGATTTTGGAAACGTTCTGGTATGCGTAATAATGACAAGTCAAATGTATTGCAACCTTTTACAATAATGTAATATTCAATATTTTTAATCAAACGCAACTAATTGAACATCCGGGCATACAGTGATATGTTAATATGGGTCCTATCCAGATATTTGCTTAATATATTTGTCGTCAGAAGTTGTGGAGGTCATGGGCACCGCCCCTCCCCACCCCACCCCCTCCCCATCCCACCTCAGAA
This sequence comes from Gigantopelta aegis, assembly GCF_016097555.1. NCBI lineage: Eukaryota > Metazoa > Mollusca > Gastropoda > Neomphalida > Peltospiridae > Gigantopelta > Gigantopelta aegis. The sequence continues at coordinate 86,433,859 of NC_054701.1, forward strand.
AATGGACGTAACATATAGATTCCCCCCCCCCCCCCCACCAGTAGCTGCCATCTTCCCGATGCCTTCTGAAATAATTTTCATTTGATTTTCATTGAAATGTATTTCACTCGGGACATAAACATGACACGAAATTGAAGCTCGTTTAATATCCAATAATTGTCATCTTGCATAAAACTGTACCTGGTGTTTTGTTGGTATACCTGTCATACTAGTATTTACTACCTGGCACTGACCTGTACTTGTTTTGTTTGTATACCTGCATTGTCGGTGTAGTGGCAATGTATGTTTTTATATATTGATTCATATATTATAAAATATAAAAAGTTTGGAATTTTTACATTCAGATTGGACATTCGACTTTAAAGCTGGAAATAAAATAAATGACATGGTACTGTTATTTTATTGAATCTTTACCATTGTTGATGTGGATAAATTATATCAGTGAACTGTTGAAGCTCAGTATCAATTGTTTGTCTTATCCAGATTGAGACAAGAGAGGACACGTCGATGATACAGGGTAAACAGTGTCATGCGGTTTGTGATCCTCACATGAAAACATTGGATGGCAGGTAAGTGCGCCAGGTAATGCTATAATCAATTGCTTTCTACAGGGCCCTGTTTTACGCAGAGATCATAGCGCTAGGATCACCATAAGATGATCTTAGCGCTAAGATCGCTTCGTAAAACGGGGCCTAGGACTAAAGCAAACAAAAAATGCAATTCAATAATAACGTTATGTAAGTTTGTCCAGGCCTAGAACATGGGATATTTCTTCTCAGTGTTAGAGTCCACCTTAGACTAATATGGATGACGGATTTGATGAAACCCGGACCGGCCTGAACGAAACGAAATGAAATATGCAAATTACATTCTAATATAGTTCATTAGTTATATGTCTCTCTTTTTAAAGCTTAATTTTTTAATACTGAATATTACCCGGATAAGTAAGGTACTACTTTTAAGATTTAAGTTAATACATATTTTAATTTACTGCTCCCCTTAGGCCCCACCCATTAACGTTTCACTCAATTTGACCTCACTGGCTATTGGATGTCAAACATTTGGTAATTTTGTCATATAGTCTTAGAGAGGAAAACAGCTACATTTTTTCCATTTGTAGCAAGGGATCTGTTATATGCACCATCCCACAGAAAGGATAACATGTACCACGGTCTTTGATATGCCAGTTGTGGTGCACTGGGTGGAACGATAAATAGCCCAGTGGGCCCACCGACGGGGATCTACCCCAAACCGACCGCGTATCAAGCGAGCACTTGACCACTGGGCTACGTCCCGCCCCTACAAATGATGACAACTAGTAATAGATGAATGCAGTTCAGATATAGACGTCCATGACCTCTATTCTTTCCATAAAGAGGCTGATCCAATGCTTGCACTGCATGCTGGCTATGCCTCTTCGGGGCATACAGGCGCATGTTTCATAGCTGATGCTACTGATGTGTGTATACCGGTACTCATGCTCTTTATTGCTACCAAATGTAGGGTTCTTTATACTTCCGGCAAGGATCATCAACATTAAAAAGATGGATAATTAATCGACCACAATATTACATTGTGAATGTCTTATCAGTTCTCTACGTAGCAACTGGGAGCGACTATACCTTCCCTTCCATTATTTGGGGTTTCAGATATTCAAGAAGCAGAACCATTATCATGCAAATACATTTTAGGCTCTGCATTGCACTGAGATATCCTTTGAATCATGATATCAATTTTGTCGTTGAGATATTGGTAACATTATATATGTGTGGTCCATATTGTTATTATAGTCACTTTGTTTTTGTAGTAGCCATTTTTAGTGCTTTTTCTTCTTCATTGTGTGTTTCAAATTACTGCTAAAATACTGTGGCAATAAATATTTGAGATAAAGATTTGAAATGGATTTGTTGAACCCATCAGAAAATGTCACCACGTATGGCGGCCATCATAGATTTTGAAAATTACATTGTTAATTAAAACATTGCAATTTGTTTTCTGGCAGATGCTTAGAAAATGCGTTAAAGGCCACCCAAGATAGAAATTATGTGAATGAGCAAGCACACCTGCAAGTATGAGAATATCATATGAAACGTGATTGAATATTATTTATTAATAATGTTTTTGGAAAATACGAAATTTATTATGATAGACCATTTGTGTTATGTAAATTGCAAATTTTATTGGGGTTTTTTAATATTGGTCAAGTTGTTAAAAAGCATTGCACAGAATGTTTTTTCCAGGTACTACGAACATCAGTATGGTGGTATTTTCACACTGTATACCAATGTTGAGCTTCAGGTGGAAGTAAGAAATGTTTTGTATTTCTTATGTTGTTGACTGTTACATCTTATACATTGACATCTAAATATATGGCCGTTGATAGCAAGAGTTTAAAGGCGCATTACTAAACTTGAAATTGCCACATAAATAATAACTTTACAGTTTTTATAAATTCCTACATATTAATCGATCCCACACACAACAGGTGCATAATTAACTCAACAATATAAAAAATGTCATGTGTTATCACTGGGCGTAAACAGTGGTTCCCGAAAGAATACTTGTCGAAAAACCACAGACAATCTTCATCGTGTACCCATTAAAATAGCCAGCACTTCTTTTTCAATGCGGAGATGCAGTTCAACTTCAACCTGTGACGTCATGTGTTAAATTATCGGTCGCCCGTATTGGTAGATCGATCCCTGTCGGTGGACCCATTGGGCTATTTCTCATTCTAGCCAGTTCTCCACAACTGGTGTAACAAAGGCAGTGGTTTGCACTATCCTGTCTGTGGGATGGTGCATATAAAAGATCCCTTGCTACTAATCGAAAAGAGTAGCCCAGGAAGTGGCGACAGCGGGTTTCCTCTCTCAATATAAGTGTGGTCCTTAACCAAATGTCTGACGCCATATAACCGTAAATAAAATGTGTTGAGTGCGTCGTTAAATAAAACATTTCCTTCCTTTCTTCCTTATTGGTTTTGCAATAATATAAAATTATAAATTGTTGTAAATTATTAATAGTAGTAAATAAAATTATTTGGATACATATATTTTTTGTGGGCATGTAATCACAGGTGTAATTCTTACATTTCACAAATAAAATTAATAATTATTTGTGGTCATTAATCAACTGTGAGACTTCACCTTTAATTCAGGGAGAAAAACGTCAGGCATTCATTGAAATGTGACCAACTTTTGGCTGATTGTCAGTGAATTTGGTATATGCTTATTTATACATCTGGCAATGTAGTTCATATTTTGTACTGACTGGAGAGTATTTATATACATATAAAATAGTACATTTATCAATTATATACTGCACTGGATGCCAAGTCGGCTAGGGCCGAAACGTCCAACGTCCAGCGTCCATGTGATCTAGGGCTGAAAAGGTCAATATGTCTTCCTTGTTTTTAAAATGTTTGGCAACAGATCTCAGGTGGGAAAAGATAGATGGAGATGTGTTTTAATACAAATAAATGCAATAGTAATAGTAATAGTAATAATAATAATAACAACAACAACAACAACAACAACAACAACAACAATAATAATAATAATTTATTTTTAAATGAATAAATAAATATGTTTTTAACATTAAAAATGAATGAAAATAATACTCTGTTTTATTTACATTGTTGTCCTCTTAGTGTGTTTCATGGCTTTTCATATTCGTGCTCATCACGTATACTAATTCCAATTTAATAGTTTGGGATGAGGCAAGGGAAGAGTCTTACATGGCACTTAAGGAGTTTAGCGTAATGTTAATTTTCTTATGCTCGTTAAATAGTAAAATCGTTGTGTATTATAATCCCAAAGTAACATAGTTAACAGTTAAAATTTGAAGACAGGGCAATGCACTGCATCAAGATTACAAACATGGTACATTACAGTTTAGAGGTTGATGTTTTACCTAACATACATACATACATACATACATACATTTATTTATTTATTTATTTATTTATTTATTTAATCTAAGTAATCTAATTACTATATGTTCTAACCGTACGGGTATATATTTATAAATACATGTACACAAATATATTCAGTTAGCTTAAACTTCTAATGCAAATACAGGGTGATAAATTTGTTGAATGAGTAAATTAATATATATAATGCTGATTATATAGGTACAAGTGGAAACAGCTCTTTGTAACAGTAACCGTGCATTCTGTGTGTGTGGACTCGCCGTCAGAGCAGGTAGATCTGTGTTTGCGATTCCACTCTGTCATGGCTTCAAACGACCTGGTTTCCTGCTCTGTGATGATGTTGATGATGTTTTGGATGTCAGGAGGAGAACCGATCAACAATATGAGGTAATACAGATACATTAAAACAGTAAATTATTGCCACAACACAATTACATATATCTTACAAGTGTATGTGTAAATATAGGTGCGTCTGAGTGAGTATCTGTATGTCTGTATCATTTTCTTTTGTCATCCAATAGCCGATGATTAATTAATCAATGTGCTCAAGTGGTGTCGTTAAACAAAATAAACTTTAACTTAACGGATGTACTACCCTGTCTGTGGGATGGTGCATATAAAAGATCCCTTGCTGCTAATCGAAAAGAGTAGTCCATGAAGTGGCGGCAGCGGGTTTCCTCTCTCAATATCTGTGTGGTCCTTAACCATATGTCTGACGCCATATAACCGTAAATAAAATGTGTTGAGCGCGTCGTTAAATAAACCATTTCTTTTTTTTGTATTTCTAGGGGTTTATCAGACACCACATTGATTCCAACTGGGATTGTTTTTGTCTGTAATATACGAATGTAGCAGGCCTCTCGTTCAAATACCAAAATGACTGTTTTGTCTTTTGAACCCAGTTTCAGGGATTGTTCAGTAAAATAATTGACAACCAGGATGTCAACTTCATGTCGAATATCATACTTGTGACTAACTGTTCTGATTCACAGTTGACTTTGCTTTGTCCTACATTCTTTTTTTCAAAATATAAATTACTGCATCATTAGATACACTACATGTTTTAAATACCAGTTCAAATTTGTACGAATTTGATATTCAATTTTGATTATATTGACTTTAGAAAGTCTACTGCATTTTAATTAAGTTGTGAAGTCTACACCTTGTTTTGTTACAAGTAGCAGAGGAACCAGTGTTTATATGAGGTGGTTAGTTATGCTGCAGTTTGTATGGTTTATAGACTACAGTTAACCTAAGAGGGTGTTCTAATTCTCAAAAGGTTTCAGATTTCTTTTTTCTAACAAACCATGCTGAATATCCCTAGGTTTTAACGCACAAAATAAAAGTGAACGAGTTACATTGAAATTGTGTTTGTTACTCGAACTTCTGTGACATCTATTAATTTCAGTCTGTAACAGAGAAACATTTAGGCCCTTAAGTCAAATATTGTAAAAATATAATAAGTCAAATATTGTGACTCTCAGTGCACTTCAATTGCCCTCCTGTCTGGCGTCTAGAATTTTCAAATAGCGTCCCCATACTTTTTTTAATAATTCTATATTCAGAAAGGTTATCGTCTTTGTTTGTTTCGGGGGGTAGTCGTTAGTTTTTTGCTGGGTGGACCACCCGCTATATGTATAAAATAAAATATGGATTAAGCTGAATGTACGATAAAGTGTGGATTCGAGAAAAAATAATCCATGAACCCCCATTAGGGCTAGTAAATTAATATTCCAGAATTCACACTTTCAGGTGAACTACATAACTGGAAAAAACTTTATTATCGCTTATCTGTGTTTACAGATACTGATTCCATCCGGCGCAATTGTAAAAGCCAATTTGCTGAATTATGGAGGCTATTTTATGAATGTCTACGTTGTTCCTTCCGTCCACGATGTTGATAAGAGTAGAGGACTCTGCGGCAAACTTTCCAACACGCGGAGAGATGATTTTGTGAAGAGAGATGGAACTCAGTCTGGTCCAGGTCGTGATTTCTCTGCATCATGGAGGTATCACCATTTCCTGCACGTTCAATAGCAAACATTTGTAATATTTTGCCAGTCATGCACTGGGCAAGATGTGGGCTTTTAATATGCAATGTATGTTATTTTTATACACTGTAAATATTTTCAGTAGCATGCAAAACATAATGCTATATTGAAGGAAGAAGGGTGTAGCATATGTTATGGTAGAAATAACCTTTTAGTGTGAAACCAACACATAATAACACCAAATGACTTTTAAAGTTTTAATAAAATAAACAAACTTAAAATATAGTCATAAAAGCAGTGTTAACAGAGAAACAAATACAACCAATAACAATCACACAATACGACTCAGTAATAGTTGTTTCTAAGGAAGTGCACACTACTTCCAAGAATTCCTCTTCACCCTAGATCTTCAGTCGTCCACCACCAATTGGAGTACAGTTGAAATCTTCAATACCTTGATAAACTTCACAAACTCAGATAAAACAACCACCTTGTTCCTTCTTCTCAAATGCTCTCACATTGTCCTCATGGTGAACTTATTATGATCCAACAATGGACTAAGATGGACTGCGATAAACTCTCGATTAACTGCCTCACTGACAGGTCAGGTCAGGTCATAGGGCTTTACGTGCACATTCAGAGCAAGCTGTTGTAGCGCCCGCCTGCCCTGGGCACAAGAGCCGGCCTTGGCCGGTTCCTCCGTCCAGGAGAAGAAAGGTGGGGGTGGGAAGGAAGAGGGAACGCCTGCACTGGCAGGTGCAAGGGAACACCAGCAGCCTGACCGTGGTCGGTAACAGGCGGGGGGAGGGGGGGGGGGGGGGGCTCACTGACTGACGAACTCTCTTATTTATAGTGCACTGATATTCTAAAAGAATATCTAGCCAATCAAATTATGCATGACGTCACACAGGCTCTAGAACATTATCCAAGGTTCACAAGGTCCAATTTATCTGTTACATCATTCTTCTAGAATGTTCTATGTGATCAACAACTAACATATATCGTATGGTATTTTCTAGGACATTCTATTCTGATAAACAAGTTAATTAGGCCAGTTAAATACAAACTATTATACACTACCGCTATATACAAAAGTACATTACATTGCATTGCGTTGAAAATTGCTTGCATATTACCATATATAGACTAGAAAGAGGGAATATTATGATAGATAAATTTACTATTATGTGTGTTGTAGAATTTAACATATTAAGCTCAGACTACTTGCGCTTTGGTTTGTATAATTCATACTAACTTACGAAATGTGTACATTTTTAGGTGTCAGGATATGACAGCTATTTAACTTTAACGATACACACGTCTGTAATGAATGCATAAAGTAAGTTAAACTCTACCTTAAATATATATATATATATATATATATATATATATATATATATATATATATATATATATATATATATATATATATATATATATATATATATATATATATATATATATATAATAATAATAATAATAATAATAATATCCAATCAAACCTGTCTTAAGGGGTCACACAAGGGGGTAGATAAAAGTGGCCGCTTAAGACAGGTGGCCGCTGATTACAGGTTGCGACATATAGTTTTTAAAACATTTGTTGTTGTTTCTTGTTTTAGCATTTGTACTGCTAATTAATGGATGTGTGATTCACGGTTTACTATAAATAAACTTTTGACATGTCGCCTCCTTCGGGAAAAACTGCAACTGGAATGTATTAAATTATCCGTTCTCAACAAGTTTGTTTTCTCTTTCCATTTAATTATTTAATTTCTACTTCATGCAGTGTATTGTCATAGTAAGTGAACCTACAAATGTCAAGCGTAGCCTGCCCAGAGGCAATTAGATGCACTCCTTAGTAATACTTTCTTAATTGATACACAGTAGAGATGTCGGGACTGAATGGGTACTAGTATTCCTGAAGGTTATCGGTTATTTGCTGCACCTTATCGCTGTTGTTGAATATCCCTTTTATATAATAGTAAACATTTACTGTGGCCGCTTAATACAGGTATTTTAGCGATTTGGGTGGCCGTTCGCCGCGTTAGACAGGTGACCGCTGAATACAGGTGGCCGCTAGGAATATATATATTTCTCCCATCCCTAGTCATGTAAGACAGGCGTATTCCATGACGTCAGTCCATGTGGAATAAATCGGTCTTGCATGACCACGTGACTTCTATAGCTTGAGCTGATATTAACAGTGGGTAACGTCACGTATACTGCAAAATAACGCAAGAAATGCTTTTTTATATTTCATAAAAACAAGGAAACCTGCTCTCATAATGAAATTATACTATCATTTTCAGTATATACTTTTTAGTATAAACCATTTTTGGGTACGATCTTTTCAATGGTTATGATTATTTTATTGTAAGATAAAAAATAAAAAATGTAGGTTTTTCACGTTTTCCCAAAATTCTTGTTTTTCATCTACTGGGTGGGAGAAAATACTCCTCCATTATGTATCCATGTGGGACAGGGCTATTTCACCCTCGAGTACATAATATCATGTCAACAGATTATGTACCCTCGGGTGGAATAGCCCTGTCCGACATGGACACATATGAAGGAATCTTTTAATATATATATATATATATATATATATATATATATATATATATATATATATATATATATATATATATATATCCTCTACTTTCTAGTTACATGTATATGCATGTATATACTGTAAAGATATTATATTCTTATCTATTGCAACTAACACCATTCCGTAAACGGTGTTATTGCCTACATTCAGTAATAATTTAACTAATGGAAGATGAATTTACTATTATTGTATGTTGTAGAATTTAACATATTAAGCTCAGTCAAGGTGTTTTTTTTCCAATGGCAATATGCATTTCCGGATATGTTTTAATGATTTGAACTGTTTTAAATAGTTATAAATACAATTCATTTAATTAACACTAATGATGAGCTAGTAAATAAAGGAAATAATTCTATTTCAGGGTTCAAGACCAAAACAATCTTTTTGACAGAAACAAGTTTGATCGCTTAGAACGTTGGGATAGATCATGGAATTATTGCAATTGTCCAAAATGTTTGAAGCCCCCTTGCGGTGAAGTAGAGTGTGGTCCAATGCAGGAGGCAAACGCCTGCTTTAAATATAGACCACCTGCGACAGATAGCGTTAAACCAGACCCGAGAAGGTGCAGCATCCATGCAAGGAAAAGGCGTTCAGTTTTCGAACCAAGCACAACTTCACATCAGATGATGTCAATAAATAAACGAGTATGTATCTGAAATTTGTATCAGACACAAAAATAAAACGTTATAACAATTATATGACATCTGCAGGGTTGAACATTACCAGTTCGTGGCGACCTTTATTGGCTAATGGCGACTAAATGTTTTAGAAAGGTAGTCCGTCTAGTTAAAAAAGAAACATACTGATACTGAATCGAATGTGACAAAACACACTGCGTCTATGTTGACGCGAACTACAGATCTGGCAGCAGAAGTCGTTTTGACAGTGCTAACATAATGAATAAAGATAAAATTCATATAAAAACATTAATCTATTAAGTTTTAAACCCATATCGTCTCAAATAACATTTTATTGGGGGTAAAAGTGCACAGTAAATTAATTTTAAAAACAATTATTTACAAATTACCATCAAACTGCATAGGTTAACTCTTTGTTTTTCTGATATAGGTTTTAAGGTAATTGATGGAAGAGGACTCCCAGACTAGTTTACTAAAGCACGCGCAGTTCTACCTTTAGTATGTTTGTACTGCATTATCTTTTACCCTGTATTAAAAATGAGCTTTAATATGTTTAATTTAATGGCTCTTTGTAAAGAAACATGTTTATTTATACTGGATTTGTTTTTCTTTCTTTTTTTATTTGAGTTGGTATTGGTTTAAAACTTAATAACATGTTTTTTTGTGAGTTTTTACTTTATTCATTATGGAGTTAAACGTCAATTCATCGGTTTTCTTTAACGCAAACGGTTATTATTCAACAGAAAACACAAGTTTTAATTTTAGCTGTGCAGTTAAATTCCAATGTGATAATTGGAGGGCTAGTTGAATTTGAGAAGGGACAGTAGAATTTTTCTTCAACTGGCCCTGCTGGCGACCTTGTTTTTCATGTTAATTTTCAACCCTGATGGTGTATGTCGAATGTGTGTGTGTGTGTGTGTGTGTGTGTGTGTGTGTGTGTGTGTGTGTGTGTGTGTGTGTGTGTGTGTGTGTCTGTGTCTGTGTCTGTGTGTTTGTATGTGTCAGTCAGTTCCGAAATATGATCAGCTCAATTTGAAAACGATTTCCTATGTCAAACATATGCTCTGGGGTTATAAACCTTTCGGACAGACTTTTGGCTAGTCAGAAAACCTGTCGGAACAAAATAAATTTAGCTGCAAAAACGTTAAAAGACATTAGAATTATACCTGGACAGGAACAACTGCCAGTAAACTTTACCGCAGGTGGATGAGGTACCTGAAGTTAAACTAAGGTCGGAAATAGGTCATGTCCACCCTGATTTAGGATTAGGAACTAACATTATTAACCTAACTGGTGGCACTAACCTTCTAATAGATGATGAAAAATAATTACTGGACAGGGGTCTAAATTGTGCCGCCCCCCCCCCCCCCCCCCGTACCAAATCTGAACGACAAAACCATAATACATGATGACACCCGTATCTCTGCACAATGCAGAATCGTATGAGCATTTGGCAAAATAGTCCATGGTCTATTGCAGTACAGCCACTCCCCAAGGTGATCAGTTACTAGCGAGTTCATCCCTCTTGCACCGTTATAAAGAGAACTAACACTTCCAGACTAGTTTACTAATCACAACTAGTATGGGTTAGAGCTCATTAGAATAATGACAGCCGTGGTGACATGCATTTATGAATCTGTGCCACAGGTTCGAATCCCAGCAACGTCATGAGATAATTTGTGAGTCCAGAAAGGATTTAATTACCATCTGCGCCAGTGTGTTAATATCTATGTATGTAATAGTCAAACCCGACATACATACAATATATAGATAGTCTTACATCAATACATACATACATACATACCATACATACCATATAACACACACACACACACACACACACACACACACACATGCATACATACATACATACATACATACATGCATTTATATATGTATGTATAAGTATTATTATGTTGTATATTAAACTAAACAAATCATGAATTTGTTAACAAAATGTTTTTCAAACTTAATAAAACAAATTAGGATATTTTTGAAACATGCATTGAGATGAACATAGTGTGCAATTAGGAGTCACACTAGGCCACTTTACGACAGACGAGGCGATTAATTTTGCAGCATGCTTGCTATTATAATACACGATAACTATTTACATGTCCTGTCAAAAAACGTTTCGTTTGTAGAACGTTGAACAACTTTCAATCCAAAATTGCTGTTGAAATATTTCGTTCATGACTATGAATGCATCAATCATCAATTTAATCGCCTATTTTCAAAGTTACACCCCTTCTTAGAATAATGCACCGTCCCTAACATAGTAATATAATGTACAATACTTAGTAAAAATATATGTTCGCTTGGCAGGATGCAGATGACTGGTTAAATGGCTGGACGAAGGAAAATGCAACAGTGTTTTGTGAAAAACAGTTGCGCAGTTTATCTTCCACACAGACTTGTCAAAACATCCCGACTGTAAATATATCCCAGAATATAGAAGACTGTGTATTTGACATTTGGGTGAGTCTGTTTTTATTTGTGAAATTTAAAAATAATATTCTGGAAATTATTAAAAAGGAAAGGAATATTTGCTTAACTACACTTTGGTTATATGGTCGATGGAGACAAGGAATAAATGAATGGATATTTAAAGGGACATTCCTGAATTTGCTGTAATTGTTAAGAAGTTATCGACTAACAGAGACTTTTTAACGACTGTATCAGATATATTTTTCTGCATAAAATATTAGTAGCTATTGGGTGTCAAACCATGGTATTTCAAAACATGAAGTGATGATCAACATCAATATAAAAATTCAAGAGTCAAATAAAAACACAGTGTAAAGGACTGTGCAAAAATACAAATATCACAGATAGATCAAGTAAATTTAGAATATAAGTCAGTTTCACGTAAAAATTGTTATAAACATTCTGGATGGAATCGAAATGATTCCATCACATTTCTTTGGCCAAATATATCTTTTCGGGTTTCTTTCAGATACTTACACTTCACCAAAATGTGGCGTACCGTCAGAGTGCACTGACAGTGCACACACAGAGGTGGAGGATCTTTTTTCAAGACAAATGAATGTGTCAAGTATGTATGGCCGATGCGAGATGGAGATAAGAAAAACCTACTATCTCCACAATGATATAACATGACCGCCATGCCCCCACCTCACCACCTTTGGCTACGCCGGTGTTGGGCAGTGCAATTTGCTTTGATATTTACTTACGTTATTGGACTATTTCAGGCATCGGGCAGCACCGCTTTCTTTGACGCTACCACAGATAACATGCAAACCACTTGTATGCAGGAAGTGACGATGAACAGTACATTCCACCGGGAAACTGGAGAAGAGTCAATACTTGACAAAGTCTTCAAGATCGCCTGTCCAAGTGGCTGCCGTGGGAAAGGTGACTGTGTCGATGGTATGCATTAAAACATTGCTAGTATTTTGATCGCCATAACTGGTATAGAAATATAGCAATATAGCAGGTCATAGAATACATTGAGATGCTCCTTCATTCATATATAATGACTACTAGTTTGTCAAGTTGATCGAATGGCATATGTTAAATTTTAAGAAGATAGAGAGGCCGATCTTGTTTGATTATCAATCGTTTTAATATATATGCATGGATTTTCACATAGATAAGCTAGCACACTTCATTTAAATGTGGGCTATTGAATTCTTGGAATGTGAAAAAAAGGGAAAGTTCATTTCAATGTAGCCTAAACAATATGTGTATATGTCTGGTAATTTTAGTCTGATTTATGTCTGCTGGTGCAAATGTAATGTACTGATGCTCATTACGAACTCAGACTGTAGGACTAAGTTATTATTAACTCATGATTTGTCTAATTTAACAGGTCAGTGTAAATGTCATGCAAATTACTCGGGGTCGGACTGTTCAGTTGACCTCAATTCTCCCCCACAACTAACGGAGGTGGACTTCGACGGTCTATGCGATGTAAATGAAGATCCTTGCACTGCTATATCTCTGGTTGGGGGCACGTTTGTCAATAGTGCCAGCACAGCCTGCCGATTTAGAGACGTTGTTGTAAGTATTGTATTAGTGGGTGAAGGGTTCATTGTCTGTACTAATGTGAATGGATCTCAACATACATGTAACATGTCAAACCTGAAAATTAACCACGGCAATCGGCAATGCTGTGACGATTGCCGCGGTGTTTTATATTTTTCTTATAATTTATTTTGCCATGAAACATTACGTTTTCTATGTCACTTTTCTTAATTGATATTTTTGTAATACTGACTAATTAAGGTTCTCTCTTAAATATTAATAATAATCGCAAAACTGCCATATATTTTTCATGTGACCATTTTCTTAATTATAAACGTTGCAACTTGTGTGAACAATAAAATATGCTAACATACATTATTTTTGCCAAATGTATAAATGTGTGGCATAGTAATGAAACACCGAACTGCTGTCATGTTCAAAGCATCTGTAAAAAAGCTGGGTTAGAGGGATATATTATAACGCTATTATGGAGGTATACCTTATCCTTGCGAATAGCTCACATGCTGATGATACCAGGTGGTTTTGTATGAAGGATTATTTTTTCTGGGAATTGGAAGTTTTCCTAATGGCTAAACATCTTACATTAACTCATGTGTACAGTCCGGATATTGACGAATATCCTTTTCACTCAGCCTTATAGAGTGATACGATTTTGAAAACCTTAATTGTTTTGCTGTTCACATTTGGCAAAAACAAAACACAAAAAAAAAAACACATTTGTGCACTGTGAGAGATATCAGTAATTTAATTTATTATTTATTTAATTTCTGTTTTAACGCAGTTCCGTGTTTGTATTCAATTCAATTCAATTCATAAGGGGCTGAGCAAATCTTACTCCAGTGTCTACTAACACTGAGTTAGTCTTATTATATGGACAGCTGCCTAATCTTACTCCAGTGTCTACTAACACTGGGTTAGTCTTATTATATGGACAGCTACCTAATCTTACTCCAGTGTCTACTAACACTGAGTTAGTCTTATTCTATGGACAGCTGCCTAGTCTTGCTTCAGTGTCTACTAACACTGGGTTAGTCTTATTCTATGCACAGCTACCTAATCTTACTCCAGTGTCTACTAACACTGAGTTAGTCTTATTCTATGGACAGCTGCCTAGTCTTGCTTCTGTGTCTACTAACACTGGGTTAGTCTTATTCTATGCACAGCTACCTAGTCTTGCTTCAGTGTCTACTAACACTGAGTTAGTCTTATTCTATGCACAGCTACCTAATCTTACTCCAGTGTCTATTAACACTGGGTTAGTCTTATTATATGCACATCTGCCTAATCCTGCTTCAGTGTCTACTAACACTGGGTTAGTCTTATTCTGTGGGCAGCGTCCTAGTCTTGCTTCAGTGTCTACTAACACTGGGTTAGTCTTATTCTGTGGGCAGCTTCCTATTCTTGCTTCAGTGTCTACTAACACTGTGTTAGTCGTATTCTATGGACAGCTGCCTAATCTTACTTCAGTGTCTACTAACACTGGGTTAGTCTTATTCTGTGGACAGCTACCTATTCTTGCTTCATTGTCTACTAACACTGTGTTAGTCTTATTCTGTGGACAGCTGCCTAATCTCACTTCAGTGTCTACTAACACTGGGTTAGTCTTATTCTATGCACAGCTGTCTAATCTTGCTTCAGTGTCTACTAACACTGTGTTAGTCGTATTCTATGCACAGCTACCTAATCTTACTCCAGTGTCTACTAACACTGGGTTAGTCTTATTATATGCACATCTGCCTAATCCTGCTTCAGTGTCTACTAACACTGGGTTAGTCTTATTCTGTGGGCAGCGTCCTAGTCTTGCTTCAGTGTCTACTAACACTGGGTTAGTCTTATTCTGTGGGCAGCGTCCTAGTCTTGCTTCAGTGTCTACTAACACTGGGTTAGTCTTATTCTGTGGGGATTTGCTCAGTTTTACCTGTCTCTGTTTCTGAAGACCTGTGTTTTTATTACAGATAGCAGGTTGAGTCTAACGTTGCTTGTTGTTGTCATTTCAGGAGAATGGTAGTCCAACTATGGAGACATCTGACGGGCCTGTAGACGCGTCTGTTGTAACAGCAAGCTTTGAAAATTTGTTTGAACTCTCTTGCCGTATACCAGTTCGCCGCACAAAGCGATCTGCTCTAGGAGTTTCGGCTGAAGATAAACCTTCTGCTTACCACGTGTCCGTCTCCAACAATGGCGTCGCTTACAGCGAGGAGAGGATTGTCGTCATCTACAACTCCACTTGTCAGACTTGCACACTCTCTGGCACGACTGTCAGTTGCGTCATTTCAGTAAGCAGTTCCATAACCTCTCAGTCAAAAAACTCTGCCTGGCCCGAGGGCTGGACATTTTTTTAAATATTCCAAGTAAGGTTGACTGGCATCATAATTCGTTGTTGTTGTTTTTTTGTTGTTGTTGTTGTTGTTTTTTTTTTTTTTTTTTTCTTTTTCTTTTTTCTTTTTTCTTTTTCTTTTTTCTTTTTTCCCCCTGGTAACCAGTCCTACCTAAAAAAGTGGGAGATCCTATTTTTGTTTTCAATAAGTTATTTTATTATTATTATTTTAATATTTTATTAGCCTCAGCAACAGATATGGTAGTGTCAGGGTTTCATAATTCGTTCTTAAGGACTACTGTTTTTAAGACATTTGTTGAATTATTTATTTCCCAAGTTGACATTTCGTATTGAATCAATGTTTTAGAATTATTTCAACAAATTAACCTTTTCAGCTTTATATTTGTGGTGGAGTTCTTACATTTTTGTATTATTGAGAATGTGGACTACAGTTTTGTATATTAAATTAGTTTGTAGTTGAAGTGTTTACGACTGGATCAAAAATGGGACAAAATGTTTTGTGAGGGTCGAGGTTTAAAATATGGATCATTAAACATACATTTCTTTAAGTTCATACCACCCTGGTCTCTGGTGTCTGGATATAAAAATATTGTTAAAAATGCATCACCCATCCTCGTTCATATAACCAGTATAATTGTGCATTCTGTGCCTAATGTATTACGTTGTGGTGTTAGCTCCTCCAATATTGGTGCTTTGATCATTGTTTGTTTTGCATGACGAGTATTGTACGCTAGGCACACAGTGCATCTCTAAAGGCGGAGGGTATCCACTTTGTTGTGGTGTCAGCTCCTCCAATATTGGTGCTTTGATCATTGTCTTTTTGTAGGAGTATTGTACGCTGCGCACTCAGTGTACCCATAAAGGCGGAGGCTATACACTTTGTTGTGGTGTCAGCTCCTCAGTGCCTTTCTGTAGGAGTATTGTACGCTGTGCACTCAGTGCACCCCTAAAGGCGGAGGGTATCCACTTTGTTGTGATGGCAGCTGCTCCAATATTGGTGCTTTGATCATTGCCTTTTGTAGGAGTATCGTACGCAGGGCACTCAGTGCACCCCTAAAGGCGGAGGGTATCCACTTTGTTGTGGTTTCAGCGCCTCCAATACTGTTTCTTTAATCATTGTTTGTGTTATAGGACGAGTATTGCACGCTAGGTACTCAGTGCATCCCTAAAGGCGGTATGTATCCAGGTGGCGGTTGTCTGGTGTGCGACATTAACGGGAAGGAAAAGTCATGGCAAGAAGGACCCAGTAAGTTTAGATAGTTACAGTCTCGGATCATAGATGTTATTTTTGGTATACAGTTGGTATACAGAAGTGCATTTTCTTTTTCTTCTTTTTTTCACCTACTATACATATGTAAGACAAAATAACCTTGAACAGCTAAATATTCTTAGTACAAAACATCGCTATATTTCTCCGGACTAAGAAATCGTGTTTGTACCTATCCAAAGATAAACATTTTGCTTGTCTACCCGCACAATATCTTGAAATTCCAAACCTCAAATATTGTTCCCACTAGCGTTGGTGTCATTGTGCAAATGCTGTATTTAAAATCCATCCATTAGACATTTATCAGACTTAACTGTCTGAAGTATGCTAGACGTCACAGATGTTTTATGATTTGCCTTTTCTGTAAATTACTACTAATATAAGATTATTATACATGTGATGCACCTTTGTGTATAGTGTGTTTAATAAATGTGTTTTCATCTTCTATTTTTAGCCTGCAGCAGCTGCACGAGAACGTCGGTTACGTGGATCCTAACCATGTTGCCGGTCTACATCATATATTACATTTTCTGCAACCATATTATACTATATTAATCTTTGCTACAAAAGCTTGGAGGTTTTGTTACCTCCGCTATGACGGTCAACATCGGAGCTTTTCTAATACCGATTTGTGCGACGTCCGTCCATCTGTCCGTCAACGTTCCCTTTGAAATCTGTCTTCTAGAGTTTGGAATGAATTATTCAAAGCTATTGTACAATGATCCTTGTGTGCCCTTTCCGCAAACTAATAAATATATTTTTGTAAGTTTAGATTGTTTATAAATTCTTTTAAAATGTAAATACAAAATTTGAAAGTTTATCTCATAGAGTTTTGATTGAATTGTTCTAAAACTTGGTACTATGATTCTTTGGGACAGTCTCCACAAAATAATAGTGAGATATTTTGAAAAGTTCCGAACTTTTTTATTTCTATTAAATGTTTAAAGTTTAACATTGAAACACCCCTCAGTATAATGATTATTAAGGGCAGTGTTCATAATAGATATATATTCAGAAAATTAGAATAGAATAGAATAGATGTTTAACGATCAGGAAATTATGAATTTAAGTAGAAAATTAGCATTGAAGAAATAAAGGTTTATCTTCTTCTGGGGGTATGATTGGGTAGTTCTGAAACTCCGTATAATGATTATTCACAATTTAATAGAGAGTTATTTTGGAAATTTATAATTTTTGCCTTTTTATTAAATTGTTATAATTTAAATACAAATTTAAAATTAAAGATTTTTAAATACAGTTGAGCATCGTTGTGTCGACATCGTCGTGACCACACTAAAATATCGAGTTGACCAAATATCGACTCAAACGTTAAGAGAAATACATAAGAAAAATGTACAAAAAAGTCATATATTAAAAAGATATACAAAGTTATTTTTATCAAATGATATATTTTTTATTTAAGCCGATGAAAATTGTTATTCTATAAAAAAAAAATACATTAATCATTCTATTGTAGCGATGTGCAAGTTCTGAACAAAGTTAATCATCTCTAAAATGTTATAAATTGTAAAATTAAAATTGCATGAATTTATGACAAAGTTATAATACCAAAATACATTTACACCAAATATTTTATAGAAGAACAAATACAAAATTCATAATTCATAAAGTCTAGGAATAATGTTTGTCGCAGATACAACAGGGCCACGGGCAATTAAAAGGACATCATTTTAGTACCTTGTTCGATGGTTTAGATCATTTTATTCGTTCATCTTACACGTGAATTGTAAGTAGTGTACAGAATTAATCATGTGTATACAGTCATATGTTGACAGCTCTTTGTTACCATGCTTTATGGGAAAAGAGTTAATAATGTTTTATTCATCTCTTGTGCAAGAAGTTGCTTGGTGCCAAATTGTCTCTCAGTTTTGTGCAGTAAAAACCCTTTTGTATTGTAAAAGTAACACACGTGACATTTGTATCATACCCCTAAAAAGGCACGGTATGACTGAAATATGAAAATATAATGAACAGTTGTTTATAAAAATTTTGGAGACTGATAGTTAGTCCCTTGTTTAATACCACTAATTTGGTTTAATTGCTAATAGGTTTTTTTATGTTTGTTGATAGAGCTATAGTTTTTGCTTTGAGGCATTTTTTCCGTCCACTGAAGATAAAATAGCGGGTAACAGGATACATATATGAATTATGAAGTGTGGTTTAGTTATCTTGGGTCTTTGGCTTAGTAAACTAACAATAAACCACAATCAGAAAGATTTTCATCCTTGATGTTTTCGTGGAACTTTTACTGAATTTGTGTACCTCCCTCCCATTTCCTCCACTTTATTCAAATAAAATGGTCAAGCCACTTACCCCAGAAGTCATTAGATTTGTATAATTCGCACTTTTTTAAAATAAAGGCAGGTTTCGACAAATACTCTAGCCCTCGGTCCCGGTCAGTGGCTGTTTTTGTCTTGTCTACTGGAAATTATCCAACTGTCTTACTATAATACATAGGGCACTAGCCAAAGCTTCTGTGAGGGCCAGTGACTTTCTGAATTATTTGTAAAACACTAAACAAATGTATTTCTCTATTTACAATTTCCTTTTTAAAATAACTTTTATGGTATTCTTGTAAATATTTTCATGGTGTAAACATAATATTTAATATTAATTGTTAATCCGGTTATCATCACAAAGATAACTGCAGGTTTATTAAGTGAAGTGTGAACTCTTATTTTGTCAAATATCAAATTTTCTACAGCTATCCAAAGCTTTCGTACTCTGTCACATTCATAGAAGAAATGTTGCCAAGTTTCAGGCAAGTTGTTACAGAATGTACATTTATCGGAATTTCTGTAGTTTATAATATGTTAAAAAACGTATTTATACCAAGAATTTTGTGGAGCAGTCTTTATTGAAACCATATTAAAGTGGTATCATTTAAACATTTAAAAGGTGAAACATAATATTTCACGCATGTAAAGCTGTCAAATGTTAGAACATTATTATTAATTTTTGTTGTTGTTGTTGTTGTTGAGCTTTTGGAAATGTAATTTAATTGTTCAAAATTTTATACATAACCTTACTTACCATGTTCGAGTTTAACAACAGTTTTAACGTAAAAGATAGAACTGGTCTTTTAACAGCGATAAACAAATTATGAATAATAGTATCCAGGCCTATATATTGCCTTGAGCTACTTTCTCGTGACCGTGACGACTTTCCTGTGACCTTGATCACGTCACGGCCTTGTCACGTGACCCGGCCCCGTCCTACTTATACCGGCCCAGACCTACGTAGGCCTGCCCCAACCTACTTAGACTGGTCCCGACCTACTTAGACTGGTCCTGACCTACTTAGCCCGGCCCCGATCCGTCCTACTTAGCAACGCCAGTACTATCCTGTCTGTGAAAAAGCGTAGGAACCCTTGCTACAAATGGGAAAGTGTAGCGGGTTTCCTCTCTAAAACTGTCAAAATTATGTTTGACATCCAATACCCGATGATTACTAAATTAAGGTGCTCTAGTGGTGTCGTTAAGCAAAACATACCACTTCTAAGGACTTCAGCCCGACGCGAGGTAGTGTGTTTAATTTTACCGCGCTGAATGTTGAATGGTTATAACTGCTTACATCCGTCAATACAATACATATACAGAACTTCACATAAGCTGTTTTCGCTTCCTATTTATTGCACGAGTTTATTTTGCGCAAGAATATATACCACGAGACCGCGTAGCGGTCGAGTGGTATGTTCTTTCGCAAAAAAACGAGTGCAAAAAATAGGAAGCGAAAACAACGTATGTAAAGTTCTGTATTTATTACATACCTTCTTTTATGTTTCACTAAAACGGTTTTTAATTTAACGTCATAACAACACTTTGTTAAATCTAAGATGCAAACTCCTTTCATGACTTTGCTTAACGTTATGAATCATACTCTGCGGCAGCCTTGTGTAATGTTTCAAATACTATGTGACGTCATTTGTAAAGCATATATGACGTCAGTAAATAAAAGGCGCTGACTGCAGTAAAAATAAAAAGGGAATTCCCCATTCAAAAGTTCTGGTCCAGATTTCACATAATTATGTGTAATAAAAAATAAACTTATTACACGGTTTGAAAATGTCTTTTCACTATAGTAAGATTGAATAGGTACGTAATAAAATAACTTTATTTCCATGTTCATATATGGTTGTCAGCCGGTGTCACGAAATAGAATCGCCCCCGTAACATTTTCGCCCCCCGGCGAATCTATTTCGAAATAAAACCTCCCCCCTTGAAATAGAATCGCCCCGATCCACGAAATAGAATCACCCCCATAAAATATTCGCCCCTTACTCATTTTTAGTTATTCTGTCATTTAATGAACAATATTCAGGTAAATTATTGTTGAACATATTTATATCACTGTTATGTTTTATACACGTGAGCATGCCACACACGCGCACACACACATACATAGACACACACACGCACATATACATACATATACACATATGATACAGACCCTCGCAAAGATAAACACACGCACATACACACGCACACATCCATCCAACTTCAGTTACTGGAATAATGTAGCCTATTAATTATGCATTTGAATTGTCAAATATTTGTAAGCAAATATAATGAAAGTTTATAGCTAGATACTTCTTCAAGAATTGTTTGTTTCCTTTCTGCAAACAGTAAACACCTGTCTTAATGTGGTGGTACTAAACATTTTATATCTGTTATAACGCTACTAAAATGATGTTCTTAGATGATATTTTACAGCGTACATGTATAAGTATAATTCCATGAGTATTGTTTAAGGTCAGATGTAGCGCACTAAAAGTACATATTAAAAATGAGAACTATAAGAATGGTTTCTAACACCCACAGGAGGAAATGAGTATCACATTTGAATACATGTACAATGTTTGAAGTGTAATAATTAAACCTTGAACTTTCGTTTACCGTTAATTTTGGATTTCATCTGACCGAATGTTTTGTGTTTTAATGTTTTTTTAAAACATAAATCATTTACCGATTTATATTGTTGTGCAATGTCGGTGTCATTGTTACATTTAAAAGCAATGTTCTATTTCACGTCTCAGTTATGTTCAATGGGATTTGTATTACTATGTTATTTTTCATTCATGAGTTCCTAGCGTACTTTGAAACAATGTTAAAAATAGGTTAGACGCGCACATCGTTTAACTATAGGATACACCACGGGTGATACAATAAATACAATTTCACACCCACGAACACTCCTGTCCACTTTGATGTTAGATATACAATGTAGTAATTAGAAAATATCAAGGATAATGACTGATAACTAAGCTTATTTAATATTTTCCTATATAAGGAAGGTAAAATTTTGTTCACAATACATCACTCATTCTTATGTAATTTTGCCAACGTTTGCTGCTGCTGTATGTGAAGCTTACGCAATATGAACTCCACTGCTGCTCGGGTTTTGATCAACTATCTTGCTTCGTCCTACTATCCAGAAGACTATACCAAGAGTCAAAAGCGACGTCTGCGAGAAAAGGCAAAGGTGTTTACACTTGAAGACCGTACGCTGTACCACATAGGACACAATGGAAAGCGTCAGAAGGTTGTTATCGGAGAAGAAGAAAAAATGACCTTAATGCAATCCCTTCACAGTCACCTTATAGGAGGGTGTCACTTTGGCCAAAACGCGACCATCAAGAAATTATCTGACAGGTTCTGGTGGAAAACGATGACGGCAGATATCAAAACATTTTGTCAACAGTGCCAAAGATGTCAGAGATCGAATGCAAGTAATAAGCCGCAGGTTGCCACCCTTCACCCTGTTCCTGTGAAAGTACTGTTTCACAGGTGGGGGATTGATCTTGTAGGACCCTTGAAGGAGACCTCCGACGGAAAGCGTTACGTCATCGTCGCAACAGAGTATCTGACAAGATGGGTCGAGGTAGGAGCATTAGAAAACAAATCTGCCGAGAGTATCCATGCCTTTCTATTGAGTTTGGTATACAGATACGGCTCAACCGAGGTATTGCTGCACGATCAAGGACGGGAGTTTTGCAATAAACTAGTGCGAGAGTTGTGCGATATCATGGACATGGACCAAACAATGACATCGGCATATCATCCTCAGACAAATGGTCTAACAGAACGATTTAATCAAACCATGGTTACTCAACTTATGAAGCTGGTAAACGATGAGTGCAACGACTGGGATCAGTACATACATGCCATAGCCTTCGCCTACCGTACAAACAAACCCGAGTTCTACAAAGTATTTGCCATTTGAATTGCTTTATGGTCAGAAGCCCCGACTCCCCGTCGACCTAGAATACCAGGTAGACGATGCAACATGTGATGTGGACATGGATGATGTCGGCACCAGAATGAAGCAGCTGGCAGACCTGACCAAGCATCGTGACACCGCCCAGGACAACATATCAGATGCCCAGAAGAAACAAAAGAAACGATACGACATTAAGCACAGAGGATCCATATTTGAGGTAATTAATTTATGGTATGCCTTGTTGCTTCGTAGACAAGCATTGTGCTGTAATACGTAAACTATACAATTAAAAAAACAACCCGAAACATTTCTTAAATTTTTTTTTTTTTTTAAATATTCCTTGGTAAAAAAAAGAGCATTATATTATCAAAACGTATATTAACTGATACATTTTGTATTGAGTTGTATTAGTTTAAAAATTATTTTTGGTATACATGCATATGATAAAATATATTATGGGTCAGTGAATTTTCAGTCTTAGCCAGTGCATTTTTAAAATCACTGACTTAATATGTTGTTTCAGTGCTACCAAAAGGCATAAGCTGGTAGCCCGGGTGGCTACCTGTAAAAAGTTAAGTTCAAGGCCTGTAGGCTTTCTCAGGGTTCAACCGAAATGATCAATGTTTGCAATGACTACATCTTACTAAATTTAATATATTTTAATTACCAGATTGGCGATCACGTGGCGATAGTCAACCGTCGACGAGATATCAGGAAGGGAGACAAACTCGCACCACGATTCAAGGGGCCATATACAGTGACGCAAACTTTAGGGAAAGGACTCTACGTATTGAAGAAGGGTGATGCCGTGCTGAAAACCAAATACAATGCCGTGAATCTTAAGAGGTGGAACAAACCTGAAAGTGCAACAAAATCTGTCAGGACAGAAGAGCTGCCACAAAGGTCGTCGAAATGGGTACCAAAATTTAAACTGAACGAGAGTGATCGATGCGACATTCTCAACGGTGCATGGTTGAGCGACAGAGTGATTGATGCTTGCCATATGCTCATCACAGAGTCTACTGGTATTCAAAATCAGTCTACACTACTGAAGCAGACAGCATTCAAGCCAGTGAATACCACTGTGCAAATCTTACATGACCATGATCACTGGGTGACTGTTTCTGGGATTAAGGATGGAATTCAATTCGCTGACAGCATTCCATCTCATCCCATTACTGACAAGATAAAACGGCAAATGAATTTTTTTTTCAAGAATCGTTTGAACACAGATGGGTCACTTACAGTGACAGTTCTAGATGTTCAGCCTCAGCCGAATGGGAATGATTGTGGGGTCTTTGCAATAGCCAATGCCTTCCAGTTGGCCCAGGATATGTCTCCCTCAGTGAAATATAACATTGCCAATATGCGCAATCATATCTTAAAATGTATTGAAGACAGGAAGATGCGAGCATTCGATTATATGTCAATGAGAAAAAAATCGATGGATAAAATCGTGTGCATCTAAGAAGAAAAAAGACTTCGTATTTTCGTTCTCTTTATTTACTATATTTTATGCAAGTATTGCATTTTGGTTCCCTGATGGATACTTAATTTGAAATAAAATGTTTATGGTTTGATTTGAATATAATGTCATTTGTTGTTATACGATACCAAGAGCTTCTGAGAAAGTATGGAATTATTAGTTCCCACTATATATCCTCTATCCACTCCACCCCACCCCACCCCCACACACCCACTGTAATAAAATTAGCACGGATGTGAGATTCTATTTATCACATAGTTATTTAGTATATAGACTAACCGGAGAGCTAAATACATTATCATAGTAGACCAATATATTACTGGTGGAGTAAAACAAACTTTCTCTACTATGCAAATTATAATAGTGCACTAGCAGGAGAATGAAACAAGAGAAGCTCACCCTGTGTGTATATACATCATCATATTAGATAAGTACACTGCCAGGATAGCCCAAAACTCTCCTAAATATACGCCACTACATCAGTAGAATCACTTGCATAATGGATAATAAAGTGACCCCTATAATTATATAATTCAGTTTACAATAGAAGTCGTCACTACAAGCGAAACATATTATCTGAGTTTTATATATTTGACGGAGAGTATATGTTTTTATTCAAATCATATCCATGGATTAATGTCTTTCTGAAATGTTTTAAAATGCATGACGTATGAATACCTTATGGAGGAAATCGGGGCACTGCATTCACAAATGAAATAAAGAAATAAAATATCGTCTATAGTCTCTATACTATAGATAGAAATTAATTATAATCATACAGTGTAAACTAAAGGTAAAATAGAGGGTATTCTTCTAATGTAATGTTGTATAATTAGAGAGTAATTCGCTTGAGAACTGTTTCCAAAAAGTGTAATATATACACAGAACCTCACATACGTTTTTTTTTCGTTCCTATTTATTGCACGAGTTTATTGTGCGCAAGAATAATATATAGCACGAGACCGCTACGCGGTCTAGTGCTATATATTCTTGCGCACAATAAAAAGATTTTTTAATTGCACGGATCGGAATGGTCTTTATTACTATACTAAGATTGAATGGATATGTAATAAATAAGGAATTTTCTCTCTTTTTTCGATGACTATTAAAGACAGCACATAATTTGTATGCGTATGGACTGTGGTAGAAATAGATCATCGTCCTATATATAACACATTATAGGGGGGGGGGGGGGGGCGAAAATATTTGGAGGCGGGCGAGAAATAAATCCGCCGGCCGACGATTCTATTTCGAAATAGAATCGCCGGCCGGCGATTTTCTAGGGGGCGAATATATTTCGCGACACCGGCAAATAAAATACTCTACGGAACTTCTAGAATTTACATTCTCAAAGTGTGACAGAAATACGAAATGATTTAAATAGGTGTAAAAAGGAATTCTCGCCCCGCGCTGTCTGATAGCGTCAATGCATTTACAAAAGAAAGCGCTTCTATATATATGGTTTAAATAACAGGCTTTATCGAGATCTCTGTCAAATAGTTCAGTCGGTAGCGTCTTTAAATCAAGCGTAAAAAGTACGCTGTTCGTATCTCAAGTGGAGAGAATTATATTTTTTTTCTATTATTTTTTTAATTAATTTATTTATAGTTTATTTGTTTTTATTTATTTATTTGCTTATTTATTTATTTATTTATTAATTATTATTATGTTACGATTTTTTTCAAGCATCCTCTTTTTACCATTGTACAAGCAATCTATATAACCTGCAGAGTGGGGTCTGTATAGGTAGTTTGTTTTGAAATTTAACATTTCATGTACGAAGTTTAAACAGCACTTTAATTAACTTATATTAGATTTTAAGGTGCATACAGATATATATTCGCACTCATATATAAGGACATTTACGCTTTAAAAAATGTACCATGTATACAGAGAAGATTTGATTACACCTAGTTTTAGTATGCCATTAGAAGTGTATTGTGATTTTGTTTTTAGTAAGTATGTGGATGTAACCTAATAAATATACAGAGATTGTGTTGTTCAATGGTTCAGAAGGAAGAAGGAAATGTTTTATTTAACGACGCACTCAACACATTTTATTTACGGTTATATGGCGTCAGACGTATGGCTAAGGACCATACTGATATTGAGAGAGGAAACCCGCTGTCGCCACTTTATGGGCTACTCTTTTCGATGAGCAGCAAGATATCTTTTATATGCACCATCCCACATACAGGGTAGTACATACCACGGCCTTTGATATGCCAGTCGTAGTGCACTGGCTGGAACGAGAAATAGCCCAATGGGTCCACCGACGGGGATCGATCCCAGACCGACCGCGCATCGAGCGAGCGCTTTACCACTAGGCTACGCATCGCCCCTACCCTGAATACCCATCATATGCTACTCAACCTTTATATATACCAAATATATTTCAGCAATTTGTACAACAGGTGACCAATGTAGTTTGGATGGTCCCCACAATTATGCATGATTGCAGTTTGAATACATCGAATACAATCAATGGATTTACCTGACATAATGATATTAATAATATCATGTTTTTCCCAATATCCATAGCTAAAGTAGAGTGAGTGAAAATAAACCTTCTGCTGCTGCTGCTAGTAATGGAAAAATGTAGCGGGTTTCCTCTCTAAGACTATATGTCAAAATGTCACCAAATGTGTGACATCCAATAGCTGATGATTAATGAATAAATATGCCCTAGTTGTGTTGTTAAACAAAACAAAATTTACTCTTACTACTAAAAAGCTATATAGACTTCCAAACAAATCACTTTGATTACAATATGAGCACGGGGGGTGGGGGGGGGGGGGGTTAGTTAATCATCCTTGACTCAACACCCCTCTCCAGTCTAACTATTAACACCAAACACTAGCGGTCGAGTTGGGAAGTAAAATAATTTGATATCAGCGGTCAAGTCTCATCTAGCTATTAACATCAAACACTAGCGGTCGAGTTGGGAAGTAAAATAATTTGATATCAGCGGTCAAGTCTCATCTAAATTGAAACTAGGGCGGGACTTAGCCCAGTGGTAAAACGCTCGCTTGATGCGCGGTCGGTCTGGGATCGAGTCCCGTCAGTGGGCCCATTGGGCTATTTCTTCTCCCAGCTAGTGCACCACGACTGGTATATCAAAGGCCGTGGTATGTCCCATACTATATGTGAGATTGTGCATGCCATATAAAAGATCCCTTGCTACTACTGGAAAAAATGTAGCGGGTTTTCTCTCTAATTACCAAATGTGTGACATCCAATAGCCGATGATTAATAAATCAATGTGCTCTAGTGGTGTCGTTAAGCTAAACAAACAAACTAAAATGAAACTGCAAGCTTCAATGTTGCGGTTAACAGCCGAAACAAATTGTTGAATCACTTGCCAAAACCTTTGGGTGACAGCTTATTCATGCGTTCGTACCAATAACGGGCTACCAGGAAGTAATATGGTTATGGGCTACAACATGAATGTATTATAATATTTCCCCCGCTCGCTGATTGGCGAAGTTCAACCTGTGTTGTCTAGGACGTTTTATTTGTTATGAGTATCATCAATATAACAGACTCGATATAGAGAACCACCAAACGTGTCACAATATGTCATATAGAATCACGTTCTTCACACGTAATGGCGAATTCTATATATGTCGTCCTATTTAGTATCGTCTGTATTAAAGGTAAGACATTATTTCAGTTTTGTTAAGTTAAAGAGTCCATTTCGCAGATCAAGGTCAAATGGATAGAAGAAGAGAAAGCATGCTAATTACTTCTTTAGTTTGAAATCTAGGAATTATCACAGCAAACGGATTTCAAAATATAATGTAATATATTAAAGGGACATTCCTGAGTTTGCTGCATTGTAAGATGTTTCCGACTAATAACATATTTCTACGATTAAACTTACATATTAAATATATTTTCTTGTTTAGTATATCAATGTCTGTATATTCAATGAGTTTCTGGCCGTCTTAATATTTGTAAGAAGCACAAACTGGATGTTGTCTTCACATAATTTCGTACGTACGAAAAAAAAAATATTTTAGGAAATAAAAGGAACTTTAACATGGTACAAATATTAGAACGATCAGAAACACGTTTAATATACAGCCACTAATATTTTATGCATAAAAATATATTTGATATGTAATAATTACAATTGTTAAAAAGTCTCTGTTAGTTGATAACATCTTAAAAATTGCAGCAAACTCAGGAATGTCCCTTTAACAAACAGAAGCAGAACAAGTACAAGAAGCAGCATATACGAATGCATTAATATTTTGTAAACCAATATCTAACCGTTTTTAATCCAGGCTGCGATCATATTACGGACAGATTTCTTGACACATTTTGCTGAATAAATTTAGACCATGGTATTGTTAGCTTTATGAACTATAGCTAGATTATAAAACAAATGTTTTACTCAAAAATAAAATATCATTATTTTCAGACTAAAAACGATAGGTTTCAGAACAATTGTTAGCCTATAACTGTTTTGAAATTAAGGGGTGGGACGGTCTGGGATCGACCCCCATCGGTCGGTCCTTCGGGCTATTTCTTGTTCCAGCCAGTGCACCACGACTGGTATATCAAAGGTCGTGGTATGTGTTGTCCTGTCTGTTGATAAATACATATAAAATATCCCTTGCTGCATTAGAATAAAATGTAGCGGGTTTATATTTGCATTACTAATAAAAGGGATGGGACGTAGCTCAGTGGTAAAGCGGTCTGTCTAGGATCGATCCCCGTCGGGCGGCCCAATGGGCTATTTCTCGTTCCATCCAGTGCACAAGACTGATATATCAAAGGCCGTGGCATGTGATATCTTGTCTGTGGTATAAAGCATGTTAACTATCCCATGCTATTAATCGAAACAATTAGTGAGTTTCCTTTCTAAGACTCTGTGTTAAATATTACCAAATGTGTGACATCCAATAGCTTAATATTAATATATAAATATGCCCCGGTTGTGTCGTTAAACAAAAGAAACTTTACTCTTACTAATTTTATGTTAAACTTCTACTGAAAATTAAACTGTGTGAACTGTATTTTGTAACGTTACAGAAAAAAGTGTTATATGAGACCCTAATCCTCACAGGATTTTAATATTGGTAACATATCTGAATTCTCCAATCAATTAACTCCCAATCCTTTAGGTTTTGTATTCCTAAATGCCCTGACAAATATTTTACAAAGCTTTTAATATTGTCACCCTTTAGCAATTCTGTAAAAATATAAATGTTGTGAAAATAGGGATAGGGTCACAAAATGGGTGGATATAAACAGAAAGCTATTAGTCATGCATTGCTATCATAAATTTTCCATCCCTAGAAATATAGGCCTTGACAAAAATTACTATGAGCATTCGTCCCCCTTAGGTGGTACCAATTGGCCAAATTTTGGGTCCTGGCTCATGGACTAATAGTGTTCCAAACAAATCACTCGCATTTTTACGTGGATTACAACTAATGGTGAAGTTTTCAGGCCAGTTCATTTTTCCCGAACGTCTCCAGCATTTCCATCGTCAGCATGGAGTTGAAAACAGTTAACCACCCTTGACTTCCCCTCTCCAACAAGACCTGTATAATGTGTATTATATTACCTGAGCGTAACGTTTTCAAAGATTTATTTAAAATGTGTGACGTCAAACTAATTTGTGCTAATCGTGATGACATCACATTACCGATGACGGCGACTTTAGTACTGTGATTTACTAAAAAATTGAATTAAAATGTTATTTTAGAAGTGTTATAGGATAAATAGAATTCGCTACTTGTGTTTTTTAATATGTAAAATATCAACCTCGTCTAGTAAAGTAATAAGGCCTACGCCACCTACCGTTTGTTAATGTTCCAAGTCTCACAGTAAGATGTGTAGACAGTCAAGTAGCTAAGAAATCTTAAGTATATCCAATTCTTTGTTACATTTTACATTAAAAATTATTTTTTCTGTACAGGAACCAAAATTGGTAAAAAAAAAAAAAACCAAACACATGACCCGTATATCAATTGCGAACGGATCTATTATATGACAAAATACAACGAAAACAAACAGTGAATCGCAGGAAAACGAGACGTTTGTATGTCATTACCAAAAACCTATTCATTCTCGGTGTGTAGATTTAAAATAAATAATTATTTATATATTCTTTGAATAATGAATGAATGAATGTTTAACGACACCCCAGCACAAAAAACACATCGGCTATTGGGTGTCAAACTATGGTAATGGAAACAAATAAGGTGATGATCAACATCAACAGGAAAATTCAAGATATAAATAAAAACAGTGTAAAGAACTGTGCAAAAATACAAATACAAATATCACAGATAGATACTGACTTTTGCTCTAAACTTCAATTTGTGCTGTATTGGCCATTCTCAAAGAGAATGTTACACCCTTGCACCTCGGTGAGGTTACAGCACGCGCAGGGGTTCTTTGAATAAAATCAAGTTGAAATATTATATTTTCTTCCTTTTATGTATGCTATGTGGACATTTGTTTATTTGTTTTGTTCACTGCTTTTGGTGAGGGGAGAGTTTTGGCGGGTTCGTCCTACCCCCCATGGCATTGATCATGTTTGTTGTCGATTATTTATTTATTAGTTAATTTATTTATTTATTTTTAATCAATAATGTCACAAAACTAAGAGAAAAAGTCTTAGAAACAAGACACTTTTTTAATTATGTACAGGAACAGCGGAGTGTATTTGAAAATGGGGGTGGGGGTACTAGTAGTGTGCTATCAGTTCAAAGGTTGTCGTGTGTGTGTGAGAGAGAGAGAATAGTGGGGGTTCGGAGGCATGCTCACCCGGAATACGTTTAAATGTCAGATGTTAACATAGGGCCTATGGTATTTCCAGGCTTTTGAGCACAGTAACAGAATAAAAGAGGAGACCATGGCCCTATCGGCCCTCGCCTCTTCCGCAGCCCCTAATACACAATTTGAAGATGAAGAAAATTGTTGACTACATTATGATAAATTCTAGCATGGCATTGAAACCCTACACACTTTTGGACCGAAAATGTAAATAACAGATAGTTATTGTTTATGTACATGCTAAGCAAGTAATTGATCATATACTGAACATGAAACAAGCAATGTGTGAATACTGCATGTAATACATCTCTTGAAATTAATTTAATTAGTTTTAAGTTAATTGGTGCTGTACCTATATCCACTTTAAACTATTAGTAAACCATAAGTGTACTTTTATATATAGAGTACACTTGTATAGGTATGTGAAGAAAAAAACCTATGTTAAGTGAGTCATAATAAGTGAAATATTAAAATTACAGTCGCCATACCTTTTTATATAATTACAATTTCAAACGTGTTATCAGGAGGTTGGGGGGTTGGAAGGGTGCGCCCGATGTATACACACATACATCTTTACATACACATATAGATATACACGCACATATACACTCATAACTGTTATAAAACATTTTAGAATGTTAATTATCAACTCCAGTCACATTAAAACAATGAAGATTTATGAGCTACATTCTTGTGAACTGTGATGCTACCGGTTGGTGTCCTTGAGCAAAATAAAGATATGTTCTGTTCTGTTCTGTTCTGAACATATATATTAATTCAAATCCATATTTATTTAGATCGCCTTTCAAACTGGGGGCTGGCCCCACTAGTTTCAGAGTAGACGGTCAGAGCCCCTACCCTATCCCTCACCACCTGTGTGTATGTATCTAAATATACATAA